>NC_073354.2:4439642-4745000 GCF_027580225.2 Misgurnus anguillicaudatus | reverse complement strand
CATCGCAGAGGCACCCAGTGTGCTTCATACAAAAAAAAAATGTCAATGCAAAACATAATTCAGCAATGTTTGCCAAAAAGTAAGGTCAGCCTTGGCTTGAAAAATTACCAGGTAAGAGACGGGAGGATGCTTCCTGCTTAAGTTTTCCACTTCCTCAAGGACGTGATTGAACACAGCCAGCATCTTCAGCTCATACTCGCTCTCGGCTTGAACAGAGCCATGTGTGCCAAACTCCTGGAAGCTGAATCACATACTCTACTTATGAATAACACATTTGCTACATTAAAATTTTTTATTTAACTTAAAATTTATGTAGTTGTTCAATGACAATCTGCATTAGCATGCCAAGGACACCCAAGACAAGTGTTAAATTATTTAGGTAAAATTTGATTCGAGGCTCGAATGTTTCTGCATGAATTAAACAATGTGAGAAGTGTAAACATCAACACAACTAGAATTTCATACATTTCATTTTAAAGAGGTCATAAACTGGCTTATTTAATATGTTATATTATATATATGCACTATTCTGTGTGGTCCACATGTACACAGGTATGTTTATATACAGAGTTTTCCCTCCTTTGTTAAAAAAACTGCGTCCACACCAACACGCAAAAACCAGATATGACGAGCTGTCAATAGCATGCCAAACCAACAGATGGCAATATATCCCAAATCATAAAGCCATGTTGGCCAATCAGAAGCCATTGCAGTTTCACCTCAGCACGTCACATGCCAAAAACGGCGGTTTCACCGGCTACACGATAACACTGCAGCTGGAGTTGCATGTGGATGAACGGCCAAATGCATAGGAAAAGGTACAGTTTTGAAAATACCCATGTAAGTGTGGACAGGGCCTAATAGCGTTAGAAAGGTTTTTACCTAAAAAAATTCATAATTAGTAGGGCTGGACAAAAAAATAAAAAATTGATTTTTCGATTAATCGTTTTTTAAGACATGGTTGATTCAGAATCGATTCTCAAAGAGCAGAATCGTTTTTTTTTCTGCAAACATTGAACCTAAGATTAACTTTAATCAAATTACTAGTCTTCTTCACTAGATATCACCCTCTTTTTTGCCTTGCGCGATGTTACCAAGGAGCCTGTCATTCTTTCATTCAGTGCTTAAAATGGGGGTTTTAGGTGCTTCATCGGCGTTGATGCCACCTTCACATAAAAAGAAAGAGGTATGGAAGCATTTTAGATTTTGCAAGCAAGACGACAATGATATTGTTGTGGCTTTTAATTTCTTTTTATTAATAACCCACTTGTAAACTTATGTACACTGTTATTTTTAATTAATATAGTATTTGTATTAAATCTATATTCATTGAGTTGAATCGAGAATCGAGTATAAAAACCGACCCGAGAACCAGAATCGAAAATTGAACCGTGAATCGAAATCGAATCGATAGCTTGTGAATCGAAATTGTATCGATCTGGAACATCTGAATCGATACCCAGCCCTAATAATTAGTAGGTATTAAGCATTTTTCTAAGCAGTGCATGCTGGTCCGACTTCACCTGGCGCCAACAACATGTGACTGTGAGGTATGACATCAACTCTTTCCCCGCCAGCGTCTTTTTTTTTTAAAGTTAGCGCCAGCATTTTTTATGATATTCACGAAATTTAATGTCTTCCAGAAAATGTTCTTCTTTAAGAACAGACCCTCTGCTTTCAAAAAAGTTTCATCCTACCTTCATTAGTTCTTTTTAACACCTCTCAAATATGGGTAGGTTTCTTAAAAAATATAAAATTTTGAGCAAAAAGCTGAGATTATTGCATTTTTGTGAAGGACGTTTGCAGATGCAGAACAATGATCAAAACATACAGAGTTTAAACCGTTTGACCTAAGGGGATACTTCCGGGTTTTGTGAGTTGGATAAGAGCTCCAACTGGTGGATAATAGCAGAAATACGGATTTCCAGAAAAACTCGTCATCGGCAGCGAAAAGTTTTCTCTTAATTGACGAGTTGGAAATGGCGGGAAAAGAGTTAAAGGACAAGTTGGGTATTTTACACTTAAAGCCCTGTTTTCAGATTGTTTATGATGAAATAGAACGGTTTTGACTGAAATTTCGACATATGCAGCTGCCCCGAGAATTTTTGGGTGTTTGTGTTTCAGCTCCTACCTTTACAATGCGTTTAATGGTGCACTGGAACAATCCTTTCTAAAATGCATTAAACTTTCGTTTACAAAGACGTGAAACTCAGCGAGTGGTCGGGGGTGTTCGCTGGTGTGCTCACACGGGGGTCGCTGCGGAAGATGCTTTCCAACAGCTGTTTTAGCATTCGTTGTTAACTTGTGGACCTATTTTTCCAAACGCCCCACACCCGTATATTCTTCCGCTGAGAGCTTGAATAATAGACACTCCAGCCCAGGTGGTGGAGATAATCTGCCATTGCCAATTGCAAGAATAGAAACAAAGTTCCCGGCGCGGAGTAATACCGTACCTCACAGCACATCTAATACAAGTCAATGGAGTTGGCAAAAACTACGATAAAACCTGTTGGAAAGCGTATTTTGCAGCGATTTTTGTGTGCGCATATAAGTGAACACCCCTGACCACTCGGTGAGTTTCACGTCTTTGTAAACGAAAGTTTAATGCATTTTAGGAAGGATTGTTCCAGTGCACAATTAAACCCATTGTGAAGGTAGGAGCTGAAACACAAACACCCAAAAATTCTCTGGGCAGCCGCATATGTCGAAATTTCAGTCAAAACCGTTCTATTTCATCATAAACAATCTGAAAACAGGACTTTAAGTGTAAAATACCAAACTTGTCCTTTAAAGTACAGCGAGTGCAATTTGAGAACTGGCTCAGCCGACGCATCTTCTTCCGAGCGACTGCACGGAGTTCTGATGACGACTCTTTGTGACTCTTTGGACTCTTCACGTGCGTTTCATGTAATCCAAATCTTTCAGTTCCACTTATAAACATTAATTCATGTTTTTGTAAGAGGTAAAACTTGTTAATAAAACCATAATGTGTTATATTGTGTCGAAATAAAATAAAAATGAAAAAAGCAAACGAACTCATTAGTATTGTAATAATCTGGGGCCTCATTTATCAACATTGCGTAGAAAATGTTCTATATTTTGACCTTCGAATGAAATTTATTATGTGCGTAAGTACAAAAAAATCTGGATTTATCAAACGTGCGCACGTGGTTCGTACGCACATCAGTAAGTAATCCTTGATGATAAATCCCACTTGTTCTTAAGCACCATGCTCGTGCACGTTCATGTTCATTTGCATTCCGAAATGCCTCCAATGAACCATATATGGTGACAACACCTCCCGTTATATGTCACGTGGTTGTGCTTTTCCCTCATCGCAATAATGACAAATAGAGCGTAAAAGAGGAATTTTACAGACACAGAAATTGAGTTACTGGTGGATTAGGTTAAATCCTAATAACACATCCTGTTTGGTTTACTTAGTGCGGGAGGAATAACTAACAAAAGAAAACAAATCTGCATGGGAAAATGTTACCAATGAGTTTAATTCCGTTGAATATGAGGAGAGAACACTTCCAGAAATAAAAAAGTGGGTTGACATTAAATTATCAGCAAAAAAACGCGTCACAGCACACCGACGTGAAACGAGTGCAACTGGAGGAGGACAGACAACTTTCCACCTTGGACAGCAGCATATATAACCACCATCATTGGCGCGATCTTTGAAAACGCGCTAGAATGGATTATTTGCCAAGTCTTCCAATAACGCAAGATAAGCCATTGCACTGTGTCAAGCATTTGTCGGAGACTTCATTTATACAAATCACATGTAGAGCTTTCACAGATACAGATACAGATCACAAATAAATCATTATACTTATTTGCTGTTACCATACTGACATTAATAATTTTTAACACCTGCTTGTGGATAATAAATAGACACTTCTTTACTCACTGGAACAGGGTCATGTGTAGTATCGCTATTCTACCACTAGATGCTCTGCGTACGCATACTCAGAGGTGTGTGTATATTTACACACATTTCTACGTATAAGTGCAATTTGATAAGTTCCACACTTTGCGTAAAACTGTTCCTACGCACACTTTACGCACACTTCTGTGCGTACGCACGTTTGATAAATGAGGCCCCAGGGATCTATGTTTTTTCTGTTATTTTCTGGCATACAGTATAAGCAGCTAAATATTTAATACAAAGGGTTTTTGGTTGCAACTTTTTATTAACAGGTTTTTTTTTTTTTACAAATTCACTATCACTTCTGTGAACTTTTTTGACAAATTCACTTCACAATTTAAAAAGGAAACACGATGCACACTTCACTATGACGTCTCTGCTCCAGTATTTAATCCCTTCAGATGTTGAAAAGCCGGGCTGATATTAACTCTTCTTTTAGCATGAGCTCATCATTTAAGCTTTCACTTTTAACAGATGATTTGACAAATGTAAGAACGTGATAAACTGACATATTTACATGCCGTTGCCCAGGCGATCATCTTTAGAAACTTTACAGATTAAACGCTACACACTCCCATCGGGAGCACATGCAATGAAGCGGCCAGCTCCTCTTCTATATTTAAGAACATGACTTCATCAAGCAAAGAAAAATTACTTTTTAAAACTTTTTCTCAGGAAGACCAACCTGACAGCTAAAATTATAAATCATTATTATAAGCTTACCATTGTGAATTGGGGCAAGGTAAGAATACAGTTTTAAAAACTGTTTTTTGTTCATTTTTAACTGAAAAAGTTACGGATTGACACTTAAAGGCAGAGTGCACAATGTTTGAAAGCCAATGTTGACATTTGAAATCATCTAAACATCTGGACCTTCTTTTGATAGACCCGCCCCACACATACGCAAAACCCGGCAAGAATGTTGGTTAGTAGACACCTTTCCGCCGGACACGTCCCGAACATGTTTTTCGGGTACGCTCTCCGGAAGTTGGGTTGCTCGACCGCATACGTCATCGAGGTTCTCACATTTCAGTTAAAATAATTTAGAAAATTAAGATTTATTTCTTTTAAGACATACAGTCATTGTAGTTTTATTCTTTCCTTGAAATGTACATTTGCTTTTCTGAAATTAAACCCGAAATATTAAACCTTGATGACGTATGCGGTCGGCCAACGCGACATCCGGAGAATGCACCCGAAAACATGTTCGGGACGTGTCCGGCGGAACTGGCACGAATGGCCACCCTACATGAGAGTGAGTAAATAATAACATGTTTGGTTTGAACTATTCCTGTAACTAAGAATTCAAATTCACCTTGCTCTTTTAACAGCTCATGACCCCTACAATAAAAGATGTAACTTTCATATCTTACCTGGCTGTGTGTGGATCAAGTATTAAAGCCTCAATGACATACGACACAAGCAGGCAGCTTTGCTGTTGTCTGACAAATTTCTTAAAGAAAGTAAAGATTTCTGAACTATCAATTTAATAACCAAACTACTGTATGTTATCCCTTACATATTATTACACACAACGGGTGCAGACTGACAATTTTCATTATGTTTTTTACAATGTAACATTTTCATTCATTCTTAGGAAAAGACCTTCACCTGGATTTATCTTATACACCAGTACCCCAGTAGCATGTATGGAAGGAATCATTTATGATGGGCCATTGTAGTATTTGAAAGTAATGCACACCCAAGCTAGTCATGCTGCGGGACGCCAAGCCGAGTGTGCATTATTTACAAATAATTTAAAGGACCGGAGTCAATTATTCCTCTTATAACATGATTACCACAAACATTGCTCTGGTGCCTATTTTTTTTAAGACATTTAGGTGTGCGGTTATCAGAAATTAATGTATACCCACGGAACATTTCTCAGCCAATCAGAATACAGCATTCAACAGACCCGTGGTATAAAACAGCTTTAACCCCCCTTTAAGACAACACTATGCTATTGTGTACATGAACATAGATTAAAAGGATACAGTTCAACATTACGCAGGGTGGCATAGTCTGCATCAAAAGAAGACTGATACAGGTCAGCATAGCGAGCTGCCAGACTTCTAAACTCATCCATGGAGAATTTCATCTGAGCAAAAAAAAAAAAAACCATACACTTAACAAATTATACCTGTAAGCACGTCTAAAAAACCTAAAACAAATGTTAAAAGAGGCAGATTCAGAGATGTGTATGTTTGGGCACCTGTGTTGAAATGCGTCCGCAGCGCTGCAGTTCACTGCCTGATGACAGGGCGATGGTGGTTGCGATGGCAGGAGGTGGGCTTGTCTTCAGACTGTTACAGGTGCAGATGAGTTGAGACAGAGCCTGTAGTGTGTCGATGCGCAGCTTCACAAACTCACATTGAAATGTCAGAGGACTGAGAGGAGTGCTGGCGGCCTATAGCCAATCACAGAATATCACATTTATTTGACACAATAGACAAACACATGTAATCAAATGTTGCTGAAAAAAACAAATGGTTGCAATTCAACTCTTATTTAAAGGGGGGGTTCAATGCTATTTCATGCATTCTTACTTATTAACACAGTTCTAGAGTTGTTTCCTCATGCTAAACGTAGGTGAAGTGTCAAAAAAGCAGTTGGTACAGAGTATTTCTGTGCTGAATGCACTTCGCCAGGGTTCCTACAAGTTTCAGAAAGTTTTTTTCGATTAGAGGTCCAGCTTACGTTTCAGGGGTTTCTATATGCATCACTTCTTTATATGGGCACATCAGAAATGCAGAAACAGCGTGTGTTAAGTGAGCTTTAAAGCTCACGTAACACATGCCGTTTCTAAAATTCTGATGTTAATCTGGAGTACCTATAGAGTAGTATTACATCCTTTATATCTCTGAAGAGTCTTTAGTTTAATCAGATTTATAAAAGAAAGATTAGCTTTACCGAATCTGTCTGATAACGTACGAAAAAATGAAGAAGGAGGAGTTAATACAGCAGGAGGAGCGAGTATGAGTCATGCAACACTAAACAACACTGTTTAACTTATGATTCGATACATGTTCGTGTCATTTATATAATATGAATGCGCCTATTTACAACATATTTCCGCATGCAACTCGTGACCCGGTTGGGACTTTTCAATGAAATCCAGTGCATCAAACACACACGCAAAACTATAATTATAACTATATAATGAAATATATGAAGAGTTTGGTTCCAAAACGCAATAAACGCCATTTTTGAAAAAAATGAGTTACTGCCAAAATCAGTATTATATCAGGTCAGTAGTTAAAAGTAAATAATTAATTTTACGCAAAATCCAATACCCGCCGTGATATTCTGTCATCTTTTCTCCCTTTTTTCCCAAAATGCGACAAACGCCACTCCTCCTTTTTTACAGAATGCAATAAATCCATTTCTGATATTACAGCGGACCATTCACGCAATGTAAACAAACATGGCGGCGCGCTGAGTACACGGAGTCCTAGTTTTCCTCATCTACTTTGTACTTCGTGATCAACAAACAAAACAAAATAATACTTTAATAGCATTGCCAAACCTGTGATGGTTTTCTGTGATGGGAAAGAAACGTAAGCCATCAACAGCTAATAATTTCCGCGAGAGGCACTCGGTTGCTTGCTCTCCAGACAGCATCAAGCTTCTCATGCTAAAACATTGTGTTCTTATTATAACAAAGTAAGTGTTTTGGTTAATGCCATTAATGTTTATTTTTTAATCATTGTATACCACTAGTCAACTAAATAAATATAAAATGGTAAAGATGAATGCACATTTATACATTGATTTAATAGATTTATAGCATTTTGAAATAAAAAACTGTCATGGATTTATTGCATTTTGTGGAAAAAAGAATTAGTTTTTATAATAAATCTTTGAAAATCAAGTTATGGATTTGAATTTTTTATGTTTTTATAACCTAAAGATGCTATGTGAAAGTTTGTAACAGAAAATACTGGTTTTCATCTTGTCACTTTCTTGGTATAGAAAACACGTTTTTACCGAAATTTGTCAAAATGGATTTATTGCGTTTTGGAACCAAACTCTTCATATTTATAATCGGGGTGTGACGAGATCTTGTGCGACGAGATCTCGTGAAATTAAATGTGTCTCGCGAGATTTCTTGTGGAGGTGCTGGCCGTTTCTCAAATAAAAGACTGCATCCTTCGGAGGTTGCATTTTTAAACTGCATTTACTTCATAAAGACTGACTTACTAGAGACTATTAACAATTATAAAGTTTACTAATTATTTAGTTAATCGCAAATCGTTGTAATATGCCCATGACTTGCGAATGTAATGTTCAGTTAATGATCTGAAATAAACCTTGATGACATGCAGCCTGCATATGCGACCTCCGGAGGATGCAGCTTTCTGTTTGAACCTTTTACAGTGCATGCAATATATTTGTCTTTTACTGCGTTTGCTTTTTTGTCTGGGTTTCAATAATGTTCCTTTGGGAACTCGTGTGAAGTCTGAGACGCGTTGTGTTTGTCTGTTGATCAGTGTCAGATGTGAAGTCTCAGCAGATTAAACCCTCTGCAGTTTCTGGAGCTGCATGTGGGCAGTGATTTTGGGACATCATTACTATAACATGGCACTAAAATTACAAACAAAACGCAAATTCTGACCGTGAGAGATGCGATTCCCTTCTGGTAGGATTTCAGAGCCTCGGAGATGGCCGTCATGGCTGCGCTGTAATCTCCATCCGACAGGCCGCTGAGACACTGCTCCGCCTGAGAGAACTCCATCAGACTATTCAACCAGAAGTAAAAGTGCTCGGAGGCAACACGGGTACGAAGGCTCTGGTACAACTCCCTGGAAAAATCATGGCAGCCCTGTAGACACAGGAGTTAATTCAAGAGTTACTGAGCAATGGCAACACAATGTACATCTTATAGCAGGGCTAGTCAACTGGCGGGCCAAGTGTGGCCCGCCAATCATCTTTATCCGGCCCGCCGGTCACCTTTGGCCGTTTCTCAATCGGAAGGCTGCAGCCTCCTGAGGTCGCATATGCAAACTGCATACGTCATCAAGTTTAAGTTAACTGAGCATTACATTCACAAATCATAAGCATATTACAACAATTTATGATTAACTAAGAATAATAGTCAACTTTATAATTGTTAAAATTCTGAAATAAGACTTAAATGACGTATGCAGCCTGGAAATGCGACCTCCGGAGGCTGCAGCCTTATTGAGAAACGACTATAGTCTGATTTAAATTCAGCGTGGTTACTTTTACCTTACCACTGTACAAGACAACACAGAAAAGGGCTGTGTGGAGTGCCAACCATCTGCGGATGCGTAATTATCTGATCCAATTCGAGCTTTGGATGCATTAAAGAAAATAAACTTATGCGACTACACCGCATGTGACGCGGCGACCGGAAGTGATGTATTTCAGTGTGTTCCAATCAAAACTGTGTGCAAAGTTAAAATTATTAATTATTTTTTGTTTTACTTTGTTTGTTTTACTATAAGTAACACTTGAATACTTTAATTGCTGGTAAGTAAATTATTAACTATACATATATTCGTAGATTAAAGGTTCTCTCCCATGACAGATTTACGATTAAACTACATTTTCATTTCGACTGCCACTAGGGGGCGAACTTCCGACAGTTATATCTGTATGTAATGTACAATGGAAAGGCTGTTTAGGCTATATATCTATAAAATATAAAAAAAGAAAACAATATAGTGCAAATTTAGTCATTAGGAGAAGACTGGCTATATGTTGTGAGTAGTTGACATGTAACAATTAATGAAAGTTAAACAGTTATAAACAAAATATGTTTAGGAGTGTTGATCTTTTACTAGGGATGGGCATTTTCCAGTAATTTACTATTCGAATATTTAAGCTCATAAAGAACGAATATTCGAATATTCGTTTATTTAAATTATGTTCATTAAGACATGCGTCTTTTTTATTTTTCATTTTGTCATAATTTCACAGAAGGCTTATAATTAGGAAACATCCACAACAAGCTAAACTTATATTCTGTATGTATATGTATATGTATTTTTAAGTTAAAAACATTGTAAAAAATATCCTACAGAAAAAAAAGGCGTTAAAACCCCATGCGGAGCGAAGTCTGAGTCAGTCATACCCTTAGTTTTAAGTCGGTCGTTAGTATTAATTCATTACTGTTAGATCTTACATACATTATATTATACCAAATATTATACATTAACCCAAAATCTAAGCGAAGTTTGAGGACTTGCGAAGTTTAAAGTTTGAGGACTTGACAAAGTAGGCTATCATCATTTAAACCCTTAAACAGACTCCAAATAAGAGCCCGGATCAAACGAAAAAACGCATCTACATAACCGACTGCTCAGTCGCCATATAAATATCTTCTCAGTTTAGTTGACATGTATTTGTGAATAAAGAAACCATCTTTACCCTACCTGCTTCGGTGAAAGCCCGTTCTTCTGACTAGATACAATAATGCCCGTGCTGCGGAGAAAACTCTCCCTCATGATGATGGTTATCCGATAAAAACAACGGACGGATTGAACAAGATTGAATAGCTGTATTTAACATTATTTTACAAATAACGTAAGCTGGCTCGATAGATTATTGTTGACTGTGCAAAGTTACTAACGTTAGCTTAATTTAACAAGATTTCACAAAGACGGAGCTTTGCTTTTAAACAGCCATGTGCAGTTATCCGGTTCATTTTTGAAAGAGCACCGCATATTATAAATATTCTCCGTTTCATTTCGTTCTCCGTGTCTGTCTCGTTATTAACAAAATAAAGTAGACTTTATAACAGAAAGCTTACAAATCTCTCATGATGTGTTGATGCGTGCGGCGGAGAAGCACGTTTAATAACACGTGAGCCCTCACTGAGCCTGTTGCCAAATATGGCGCCACCGACAAACCCGGAGATAAAAGGAAAAACTTAAATTCGTCTGCAATCTGCATTGCCAAACAATCAGAAATATATACGAATTAATGTTCATGTATATCTTACATTTAAGTCTGTAAAAGAGTATAGATGAAGTGAAAAAGCATTAAATAAGTCGTACCCTTTGGTGGCACATTAAAAACAAACAAACATTCGAATAGGATTTTTTAAATTCGAATTATTATTGCCGATCGAATATTCGAATATCCGTGCCCATCCCTATCTTTTACACTTTTACTATTAACATTTGGCTCTTACATGTTAAACTGCAATTGTTTTAAATATAAATAAAGAAAATATGAGTTTTCAGTAATTAAAAGGCTTTTAAATTTCAATTTTGTTGAAAATGCATGTTTTTAATAAGTTTTTTTTTTCAAATATACTACAACAAAAGTAACAAAAAAGACAACAACACACACATATATATGGTAAAAGTAAAAAATATATAAAAAGTAAAGATAGGGGTAAAAGTTTGGCCCGCGTCATATTTACAATTTTAAAATCTGGCCCCCGAAGAAAAGTAGTTGAAGACCCCTGTCTTATATTAATCTTACCATGCGGGACGCCTGTCTGGCAATGCGGTACACGGTCCATCCATTGGCCACATTCTCCAACTGCTGTCTTATCACGGTCTTAACTTCCTCAGAGAGCGATGCTTGACTGGCTACAAATAAAACTGTTGCCAAAGAAACCTGAAGAAGAAAAAACGCTCAAATTTCAAACAAATAACTTTCCATCATACTGGATTTCCATCGAATTATTGAAACAGTTGCTCACCAGAAGCTCCTGCTGTTTCTCTGAGGCTCTGTGACTGACCACCCTAAAGAGGTCCAGCAGATTTCCCAGCATTCCCTCTGCCAGCACCGGCTGCTGTGTGGCGATGGCAGCCAGGGCCTGACACATGAGCACCCGCGCAGAGTCGCATGCGCAGTGCAGCTGACCCAACAGCAACTCAACGGAGCTCTGACTCAGATGTGGACAGCTCTTCAACATCTTCACCAGAGAGGTGAGTGACGTCTGAGGTATAAAGAGTCAACATTTCAAGAGATTAAGGTCATTGGTGCACTTGATACAGATTTACATAGCAACTCTCAGGTCGTTTTCACACTGGGAGTGTAGTATAAAAAAAACTTGTAATATGAAAGCTGTCACGTGAAGCCGGGAGCGCACCAGGGTAACTAACCCGAGAATGAGGTGGTCTGAGCTCGGTTGCAATGGAATTGTGGCACGGTTCGTGTGAATGTAAGAGCACCCCGGGTGCGCACTCGTCCAGGAAGCAAAGTAATGTGTTTAAGCCAATGATGTCGATCATTAGTTTTCACAAAGCACAATTACCATGACAAAGACACATATGCGCAGCTGTCGCTCTCTCTGCTGTACACAACATACCAAAAAACAAAAAAAATATGCTGCAGGAACATCGCACTCGGGCTCAGAAAGCAGTAAATGAGCCCTGTATGGAACGCCCTGAAATGGAAAAGTCTATGCTACTTATTTATATAATGTTTTCCATACAGTCATTTAGTCTACGTTTCTTTCCATAACATCGACGTAATAAAAACAAAAAAGATTTTTCTTTGCATTTTTTTATTACACATTCACAACAGCACTGTCAAAAAGATCAACATTTACACGAATCAGAGAAGATGAAAGAAAGCTGTATTATTTGTGCCAGGTCAGTAGAAGGCGATGTTACTTTGTAAAGAAACCCTACATCCTGCGCATAGGTATTCCCCGTAGATAGAGAAATACAAACAATCAAGACAGCGAAACCATTGGGCAGTTTTATTTAAACGGATGATGAGGTGGGTTTATTAATCCAGGTGAACCTGTGCTATAAAGCGCCAAAATGTTGCGCAACACAAATACACTCTTGTAGGCCACCATTTAGGGCTGTAGTGATTAATCGTGCAAATGCGCGTTTCCTCAATTTGAATGAATTACGGCGAAATGCCGCCACATCCAAAAGCCAGGGGGCGCACTCGTGCAGAAACGCCATTTGTGCCATAGAAGAAGTAGCGTTACAAACCCTATTCCAGGAAATGTCTACAGGAATATTTATATCGCTGTTCTTCAAATTGTTTCAGGTATTTTCATGATAATAAAGAATATTTTGAACGAATTTGTTTAACAAGTGTTGCTTTTTTAAATGCACGTTATAAACGACTCAGACTCATTATGATTTTAGATTGATAACGGACTTCTTACTGACCAAAACGCCATAGTACACGCATAAGCTGCACATGAAACACAGAATTGCGATGCAGATTCGATTTTAGACTGGCCTTTTTAATGGGACACGCGATATATTGTTACAGCCCTACAACCATTGTTGTTTTGGGTATACTCGCACATACCCATCAACTAAATTAACACATGCACATGATGTCACCGTTATCAACGATTCACAGTAACATTATTTACACAGAGACGAGAGGTTGTCGGTCTTTAAAAGTTTGCGGTTTCCAGATCCACTCCAAAAAGCCATTGTTGTATGAGGGTAAAGCCAAACCGCATAAAAACCTTCCTGTTTACGGCTGAAAATGTTGTTGTGTCATTATACGGTGTAGATCATGGGTTTTCATACTTTTTGTCCCCCTTGAAAATTTAAGTGCATATGTGACCTTTTGAACTGCCGTTGCGACCGTAATTTTTAATGGGTCGCAAATGTGCTACCTAATGTTTTAGACAATATGCTATGATTTACTATGAGCATTTATTAAAACAGAAATGTGGATTTTAGGAATGCATTTTATTATGTGCTCTTGAGCCTTCAACACGTTGGCTTCATTTTGCGTGAAAGCACGTCATGTCTCCGTGTCTCTCCTTATGAGTGTGCGTTCGCGTGCTCTCTGTTTCTCAATGAATTTGGTGCGACGCGAAGCAAGCGCAGTGTCTTCCATGTTTCTGAACTTGAGCAGATGTCTTTCTTCACTGAGGACGCGGGACCCGTATGGTTCCGGGTTTATATTTTAAATGGTCAGTCGGGTCCAGTTAGGTCCTAGTTTAATTACTTTGGGTCCCAAGTCTGATTAATATTGTGTGTATAACCAGAGTCGATCGGAAAACGGCCATGAGCGCTACCGTGCTAAAGCTCGAGTGCAGTAGTGATGGGTCGTTCGCAAACGAGTCGGCTCTAGGAGCTGATTCTTTGTAGCGAACGAGCAGAGCCGAATCTTCAGACGCAGGCAGGGGTGGGCCGTAAGAGCCGGCTCTTCTAAGGGAGCCGAGCCAGAAGAGCTGAATCTATGAAAAGAGCTGGACGTCCATCACTAAAATGTAGAGCCGGAGCTTGAGCCGAAAGAGCCGAATCTATGGAAAGTGCCCATCACTAGAGTGCAGTTTCAGCGTGCTCCGGTTTCTATGGTTCTTGTTACGACCCAGGCTGCATTTTCTTTCTCACATTTTTTAAATAATCTTATTATTAATAAACGATATCTTTTTTAAAACCATAAAGTTTGCACAGAGATTGTAGCAAAAAAGCAGTGCTAATGTCAAGCCCATGAACGAGCAAAGCTTAAGCTGACCCGGGATATAAAAAACGCAAAGCAATGTAAAGTCTGTCATCGGGACAGCAAGTAGAATTTTAAATCTGAAATAATGAGTGGATTAAGCTTTTTTTAGTCGGCAAGGAAGAAATAGAAAGATAGAGCAGAATCAGTAAAAGTGCCTATCTAATAGAAATTATAACCATTATCATGAGTCACATTTATAATCTATAGACCTGCACTGTCTATTAATATACTTTACATAGTATTGTATTATATTGAGTTTGATAAAAGGGGTCTAATTGCTTCATATATCAGTGCAAAAACAGTAAGTGTTTTCGTGGTGCTTTGACAAACAGTGTCAGCTTTGTTAATGTCAAAGAAAGTTTGGAGTGTTTAGATTAATGAAATATAATGTGAAATTAATATTAATTTTCAATAAATCAAAGTATTGTGTTGTGTCACACATTATTAGTTCTACGTCACATGTATAGTAGACCATTATTTGTCAGTGGGTAATGACCGGCTACCACCACAAGAAAATTTCAGATCTGTGGGAACGTTTAAGAAAACAAGGCGGCATGTGGTTTAAAAGATGGCAAGTAAAATAAAAAGCATATCTGTATGCAATACAGTTTCATTATTGTTCATTATTATCCAGAGCGCCTTAATATAACTTGAAAAAAATATGTGCGACCAAATCATATTTTGCGCCAGTAACTGAAAAAGTTGGTAGCGCAAGTGCCACCAGTGGAAAAGGTTAGTGTAGTTCCCTGTTACCTGTTATTAGACCTTCATCTGGTTAATTTCCTTTATTGGTACATAAACATATCTGTCTAGTGGATGATTTCTCAGTTTTCTGACATATTGTAGTGTTATGTAAAGGTCACATGACATTCAGTTAGAGAAATAAAATATATTTTTTATTAAAGTATATCTAGTGTTTTATTTAGATTTTAAAATAATTTATTTACATTTTATAATTTAATTGTAATTAATTAAAGATCGAGTGTGGGTTTTTAGAGGCATCTAGTAATGATATTGCAAATTGCAACCAACTTCAATTTCGAAACGCAAAGTGAATCTACAGAAGCTGCCACAGGACAAACATGTCGTCGTCTAAAACAGTACTTCCCAATCCTGGTCCTCGAAGCCCCCCTCCCAGAAAGTTTTAGATGTCTCCTTATTTAACACACCTGGTTTAACTCATCAGCTTGTTAGGGATACATGGGCTGTTTCTCAATATGCGTTCTTTAGCGATCATGCGTTCTCGTGTTCTCGCTCTACGTCATCATTAACAGTCGAAGTTCATTCCAATTCTCAAGAACGCAAGTACAGAGGACGCATAAAAATACCCGGATGTGTTCTTGATATCGAGGATGCATCGAGTCCAAACTTGCGCGCTGAAATCGCTTTACGCCCCAGAAGTCATTGCGGCAAAACAATGGCGGAGGTCAGGTGACCAACAGGAAGATCGCACACATCTCGATTCTCATAAGTGCGTTCTGTGTTCTCGCGACCTTCTGAGTTCGTTCTTCCAAGGTCGCCTGGCAAGTTCGATCTCCACGAGGACGCAAGTCCGTTCTTTGCGTTCTTGGAATTGAGAAACAGCCATGTTTACCATTTTGGAAGGAGGCTGATTAGTTGGTTCAGGTGTTTTAAATAAGGACACATCTAAAACTTTCTGGGAGGGGGGCCTCGAGGACCAGGATTGGGAAGCACTGGTCTAAGACAACGTAGGGATGAAATGCGCTCTGTAGAGCAGTTTGTCCACTTAGGGCGACTGTAGAAACATGGCTGCAACTTCCATGTAAGGGGACCCGTGGTGTATGGAGATAAAAACGGCAATAAAACAATACAGATCATTATGTAAGGTCTTTACACACCACTGATAATATAGTTATGTATATTATATTGCATTTCTGTCAAGAAATTCATTTAAAAGTACCACATTCCACCTTTTAATTGTTTTTCATCAACTCAGGAACCCCTTGCAATTCCCTTATGAGCCACCAATTTAGGGAAACCTGCTATAGATTATTGAAGATGTGTTGCCACACCATTAAACAAATACATTTTAGCCTATTTTTGTGGGATTATCTTTCATCATCTATCTGTTCTTGGACAGCTGAAGTTGGTATGTGCACCAGATCTCTGGTCATTTAGCCATACACAAGATTATCAAAGTGTGACCTCAGACAACCACAAGCACATCATTTAGGACAGTATTACACTATACACAGACGTCTGTTTAAAACTTACTTTTAATGTATCCTGTGCAGTTTTACTGTCATCTTGAGTACAGAGTATAATGAGAGACTCCACGCCCATGACGGTGTCTTGCTCCAGCTGAATAACCTCTGATAGATATCATTACATACAGAAGTTATTTGTTATTCAGATATTCTCTCTAAAGTCAAGAGTTCTGTCATCACACAGAAATAAAGATGACATTTTCATTACAGGTCACCAACCTTTGTCCGGACAGGAAACGGCAATGTTGGTCAACACTATGATCCCATGTGCCGCCACCGCTAGGTTACTATGGTAACAGCACTCCTGCGCGAGTTTGACCAGATCAGTGTGGCGAGGAGTCGGGGACGACTCACCTGTGTCAAACAAATGTTATAATGACTTTTAAAGCCAGATTTTGACCAACTGACGGCCGTAACTTTTTTTATGAATTTGTAGTGTACCTGTATTAGGGCTGAAGTACTGTTTAATGGCAATGGTACCCGACAGTGTGGAGAGAACAGACAGCATGCCCAGTTTTAGATTGTTGTACGGTGTGCTGAGTGCACACTCACACAGCACCTGCAAACACACAACAACACAGCAACCCAAACCATCAATTACCTCCACATGCATGTTATATATTTAAGCAATCAGGTACATAAGTCTGTGATCTATATGATATATCGACCGAATAGGGGTACAACCCATACGAGCAGGTATAAGGAATACAGTGGTCTTTGAGTGTATATGAAGAGTTGGAACAAACTGTCCCAAAAACAGTCAGTGCCTCTCTAACCTGTATGCTTTTTCTGGTCCACAAGTGAGGGGCTTTTCTGGCTAAGAGCTTGAGGTCCTGAATGGCAAGTCTCTTTACTGCTCTTCTGGGGTCTTCCTTCAAATACTGCAGAAGCAGATGAATCTACAAGTGAAAAACAAATGAATAAGGAGCAGCGGACAAAAATCACAACAAAATATCCCATAAATATGAAAGGATGTGGCCTTATATCGGAGTATAAATCATTTTAAATCACAGGGCTGTATAACTTACTTATGTTTGATACATTTATTAAAAAACGTTCAATTTCTGTATTATTTCTGAACTTTGCTCAAATAAAACTGAGTGTTCATAAGAAACGACGCGGTCTGACCTGTTCAGGGATATCGACGAGAGAGGAGGTGGCCAGCTGTGTGAAGGTGTGCAGGGTGACGATGAGCATGGTTGTATTTGGGTAGGAAGACACCAGCTTGTGAAGTAACTCTCGACTGCAGGACGCCAGACCGGCATCATGATGCATGTGCTGAAGCATTGGAATCAACTTGAGCTTCAGCTCCACAGGAGTGTCCAGTCCTTGAATCAAAACATGCACACACAGTGTTACAGAGTCATGGATTAAATCAGATCAATAATGCGAGAATGATGTTGCATACCTTGAATCATCTCGCTTATCTTGTTGCAAATTCCTGCTGCAAAGTCTCTGTAAAGAAGGAGAAAGGCACAAACCATATAGCCACTGTACCACAGTAACATAAAACTTTCAAAATATGAGATTTCTTTTCCAAATTTGAACATGTTTCGAAAGCAGATCCTGTAAAAATTGGAAATGTGACATCACACTGATAAAGCTCCGCCCACAGCCAGTGACTGACAGGTTAATTTTACCCAAAAGCTTTTCTGAATGTGTTTACTAGCACATTGTAATGCTAATGTGGCTAAAAAATATTATTGTCTCAGACTGTATTTACAGTAATAATATCTATTTTTAACCAAAAGCGCTCATTGTCTGTTGGTAAGGGAGTGAAAAGCTGTAGCTCATTTGCATTTAAAGGCACAAAGTGCTTTTTTGCTGGGTTTGTTTGTTTGACTTTATCTTGTGATTTCTCAATTCCAGTCCTCATGCCCCCCTCCCAGAATGTTTGTCCCCTTATATAGAGAAAAGCCTTATTCAACTGATCCTACTCGACTTCATGTTGCGCTGCATAGACCAATCAGGATGTGAAATCATAGTACCACGAGAGCTATCTGAAAGCATACACAGTCCTCTACCTTTAAATCGCTCTCATAGTCCTGTGATGTCACACTGATCGGACTGCATGGTGCCACCGAAATCAAACATGCCTAATGTTGTAAATGTCTGCCTAATTAAACCGCTTCTGGGAGGGGGGCACAAGGACTGGAAGAGAGAAACACTCCTATAGCTGATATGTTGTTGATGGTTTTAAATTTAACATCATTGCATCCTTATTTAGCATTTTAGTATGACAGTCATGACATTGCACTCTTACTTTGAGTGTGATGAAAAACTAGCAGCTGCAAAAATCGCCGCCTCTACTTCCACATTGTCGTGAGAGTCCAAACTTTGTCGGATGCTGTGGTGGGCATTTTTTCTCTCTGGGATAATGGAGGCAAGACTTCCTAGTATCCTGTCAAAATAAACAAACACATATGTGACCCTGGACCACAAAAGTAAGTCATAAGTCGCACAGGTATATTTGTAGAAATAGCCAACAGTACATTGTATGGGTCAAAAATAGATATTTTTCTATGCTAAAAATCATATTAAGATTAAGGGGATATTTCACCCAAAAATGAAATTTCTGTCATCATTTACTCGCTCCCATGTTGTTACAGACTTGTATACATTTCTTTGTTTTAATTAACACAATACACAAAGAAATATATTTAGAGGAATGTTTGAAGGGTTTGTTTCCAAAACGCGATAAACGCCATTTTTGAAAAAAAAAATGAGTTACTGCCAAAATCAGTATTATATCAGGTCAGTAGTTAAAAGTAAATTCTTAATTTTATGCAAAATCCAATATCCGCCGTGTTATTCTGTCATCTTTTCTCCCTTTCTTCCCAAAATGCGATAAACGCCACTCCTCCTTTTTTACAGAACGCAATAAATCTGCTCCACATATTACAGCGCACCATTCACGCAATGTAAACAAACAATGGCGGCGTGCTGAGTACACGGAGTCCTAGTTTTCCTCATCTACTTTGTACTTCGTGATCAACAAACAAAACAAAATAATACTTTAATTGCATTGATAAACCTGTGATGGTTTTCTGTGACGGGAAAGAAACGTAAGCCATCAACATCTAATAATTTCCGCGAGAGACACTTGGGAGACTGTTGCTTATCTCCCAACAGCATCATGCTAACACATTGACCCCAGGGGCCTATACCATGAAGCTGGTTTAGTTGGTTAGCCAGCTTTGTTTAGGATAAGTTTGTGCAAATCCTGGGTTTTGGGTACCATGAAAATAGCTTTTACCAACAAGGCCTGCACATTGGCTTGGTTTGTCAACCTGAAACTAATCCTGTAACCCTGAGTTTGTTTAACCATTTTCATGGTACGGGCCCCAGGGGATCTTATGAAAAACTTTCCATTATTTTACTTAAAGTCAACGAAAATCGAACAGGACCAAAACATTTTACAGCTGATCGCTGCGTCAACGTCAAGTACAACCGCAGCAATGACAGTGTTCTTAATATGACAAAGTAAGTGTTTTTATTAATGCCATTAATGTTTATTTTTTTAACCACTTTTCAACTAAATGAATATATCATGGCAAAGATGAATGCACATTTGATTGAAAAGATTTCTAGCATTTTGAAAAAAAAAACTCATGAATTTATTGCATTTTGTGGAAAAAATTATTTGTTTTTATAATTAAAGGGATAGTTCGGCCAAAAACGATATTAAACCCATGATTTACTCCCCCCCAAGCTGTCCGAGTTGCATATGTCCATCGTTTTTCAGACAAACACATTTTCTGATATTTTAGAAAATATTTTAGATCTTTCTGTTGATTAAATGTAATGTTAGGGGGTCCAGCCATAGTCCACGACCTTCAAGTCCAAAAAAAGTGCGTCCATCCTTCACAAATTAAATCCAAACGGCTCCAGGATGATAAACAAAGGTCTTCTGAGGGTAATCCGTGCGGTGTTGTTGTGGAGGTGTCCATGTTTAAAGTTTTATTAACGTAATTAACTACCCATCTTAGACTCAGGAAAGAGTATTAGCGTAGTGTACGCACTTTTCTTAGTGACGTATGACAAATTCGGAGGGCGGGGGGACAGAGCAGCAGCAGAGAAACCTCTGTACGCCGCGTAAGCGCTCATCCTGAATGCGGATGAGACTAAGATGGCGGCGCTACCGGAAGGTAGTTAATTACGTTAATACAATTTTAAATATGGATATTTCTACAACAACACCGCACGGATTGCCCACAGAGGACCTTTGTTTATCATCCTGGAGCCGTCTGGATTTGATTTTTGAAGGATGGACGCACTTTTTTTGGACTTGAAGGTCGTGGACTATGGCTGGACCCCGTAACATTACATTTAATCAACAGAAAGATCTAAAATATTTTCTAAAATATCCAAAAATGTGTTTGTCTGAAAAATGATGGACATATGCAACTCGGACAGCTTGGGGGTGAGTAAATCATGGGTTTAATATTGTTTTTGGCCGAACTATCCCTTTAATCTTTGAAAATCAAGTTATGGATTTGAATTTTTTATGTTTTAACCTAAAGATGCTATGTGAAAGTTTGTAATAGAAAATAGTGGTTTTCATCTTGTCACTTTCTAGGTATAGAAAACACATTTTTACCGAAATTTGTCAAAATGGATTTATTGCGTTTTGTAACCAAACTGTTCATGAGCCCCATTCACTTCCATAGTATTCCTTTTCCCTACTATAGAAGTGAATGGGGCTTATGTTCGGTTTGGTTACAAACATTCCTCAAAATATCTTCTTTCGTGTTTATCAGATCAAAGACATTTATAACTGTGCATTTGGATTTGTACCTGAGGGTTATTGCTCTGGCAACAGGATCATTGCTATGGATGACAGAAAACACTCTTTTGACAAACTCGTCCACGTTTAGGATCTTCTCCAAGTGTTTCTCGCTCAGCTGCGTGACCTTCAGCACACAGAGCCTCAAAAAGTTGTTCCTGGTGGGATGGAGACCATTTAATATTACTAGATTCAGAATTTTTTACTTTATACAGTTTTAAATTACACAATATATGAATTCCTAAATTAAAATAAGAGATGTGTTGGATGCAAACTAAGAAGCTTAATTATACACCACATTTAAATGCGTGCTCATGTATAGCTCACTGGTAGAGATCCACTCATATATCTACAATAAAATGATTGTGAAGACAGCAGGTAGACACTTACCCAAGTCTAAAAATGTCTGCCAATTTTAGGAAGGCAGAGTTGATGAGAATGGGAAAGGGGTACTTCTGAAAGAGTTTGGGAAAGAGGACCACAGCTTCACATTGTTCTCCGAGCTTGCAAGACCTTAAACCTTTTAATTGTGAAAAGAATAACACTGAATGCGACAGATAACGTCTGAAGGGCAGTGTCCACTACAATGACAATACATTTCATTTAGACTATAATGAAACTGCTAACTGCATTATGGTATTATGGAAATATATACGGGTTGCTTGAAATGATCTGGTTAACGCACAAACATAAAGCAGGCAGGTAAACAAACACACGTGTACCTTTATCGAGCTCCATAAGCGCTGAATTGGCGTCAAGTTCTTGTTCGCCATAAGCAGCTTCCGAAAGAAACGAACGCGCTGCCGACAGCGACATTATTTTTATTACGCTGTAAACTTTAAATAATCTGAAGCTATTAACTGCTGTTAAATTAAACGTTTTAATTATTGTTTTAGATACAATTACTGCTCGAAGTTTGAAGTAAGAGACCCCGGCTGCAGAACAGGTCACGCGACTTGCGCCAACCGGATATTACGTCATCTCTTGTCGACGTGAAATAAACTGCTGGAAGAGAAAACTACGAAAGGTGAGTACTGAAGATGGCGTGGTCTGTTGCATCTTTTTATTTTATTTTTGTTATTAAACGTAGTTGTACCATTACATTACAACCAAAACATAAACACATAACAACAATTAGGAATAATATAAGCAGAAAAGGAAAAAGGTCAAAAAAAAATTATCATGCTTCAAAACAGACAAAACGTATAAAATGTTATAAAAGAAGGTAGGGACATTGTACAAATTAAGAGAGATCACAAATTAAAAAACATTGAAAAGATTATAAATTGTGCAAACTGTACATGATCTGAGTGATTTCTGTTGCTGCTTCTCCTTCAGCCCTGATGGTCATGCGAGTGACGTCAATAATAACAACGATAATAATTAACTAATAATATTAATAACTAATTATTCCTATCATATTTGAGATGTGAATGTTTTACCTGTTCATGTTTGTATTTATATTTTATTTTTGCTAAAACATACGAAAATGATCACACGAAATAACCAATAAATAAAAAAGGCTTTTTGCAATTTTTCATATACATTTAAATAGAATGAATACATTTCAATGTTGTTTAAATGCATGTAATTATACATCTATAATAACACATTGGAAAAAAGGTTTTCTTTTTACACATTTTTATTAATGTTACATTAGTATTATTGTTTATCTGTCTAAATAAAGAAAGAAAATATGTTGTGATAGACTTTTATTGTTTGAAAAAAAAACATACATACGTATAAATTAATGAAAAATGAAAAGAGTCGCTTAACATTTATTTACGTTAATAAAACTCCAATCAGACCCTTGAACTTTCTGGGCCACAGAGCGCCCCGCGTCGAAGTTTATGCTTCATAACTTCCGGTGTTACGGCATATCGACCAATCGGAACGGTAGACGTACATCTCGCGCGGAATTCGTTTTCGCCGCCTATTCATTGTTCGCGGGAAAACCGACCAGTTCTGACTGACGCTCATGTGCAGCAGGAGCAATGACTCTTTTTCATCATGTTGTTGATCGAGGGATTTCAAAAAGGAGATGCAATGGTGAGTGCAACTTTAGATCTGTTGATAAAAAATATGTTCATGTACGCGTTAGTTTTCAATGTTAGCTGTCCATTGATCATCATCACAGGGTCTAGGGATCTCTCTGTTTATGTGATCGCGGTTTGTTCTTTCGATTTCAAACATGTCACCTTTTGTTATAATCAGAAAATCGTCGAGAGTTTCCTCTCTCTTCTTTACTGGATGGGTTTCAGTGTATCAGACAAGATGAACATATTTCATATGGAGCGTCAGCTACTGCAGTACCGCCGTTTGGATGCACGTTTTCGTCCGGTAAAGTCCATATCGGATTAGATCAACACATAAACTAAAATGTTGTGAAATGATTTACATTTTGTGATGCCTACTTTACAATGTTTTAGCTCCTGGCCATCAAAACAACGTTGCAGTTGCAAACGAAGAAGGATTTGTGACCATCTTTAATACTGGGGAATTGAAAAGCTCCGTCCTGAAAGGTAGGTTTACATTTACCACGAATAAAGATTCAGATTTATGTACCTGTTTAACGTTTGAAAGTCATTCATATTTGTTAAACTGATGTATTTTAAACCTTTTTTTCCAGAGTGGCAGGCACATGATAATGCAGTGTTTGATATCGCTTGGGTTCCTGGTGCAAACAGTTTGGTGAGTTTTGCATTATGTACTTGTGTTTTAAAGTTTTTTTTAATGTTGCACCTAAATCGAGATTCTCACACCTTGATGAAGGGCTGAATCATTTTTCATATCTGATCTGTTCAAACAGTGGTTAGTTTTTGGTATATCTGGATCTCGCCATACATCTGGTCTTAAAGTCCCCATGAAATCAAAAACGTCAAATCTTATTTTTTATGGAATATTACAATGTTCATTATCAGGGTTTCCTGCAGAAAATGTGTTAGTTTAGGTGGTAGGGTTGGGCCGGGGACATGGCAATCAAATTTAAAACACTCAAATAAAACTTAATTTTAAAGAAACTATGACAGAAAATGAACACATACTAGATTATTAATGAATTAAATGTTTTTACCTCTAACGGAAATAGCTGCGTGATGAAGTGAAACTAAAGGGTTAATAAACACAAACTAAAGCAGAACGTCTGGCGAATGATGATTGATAGTGCAAAAATTGTATAAACAGATTATTTCCCACTATTAATTACATTATCTTAAAGGGGTGTAACTACTTGTAGCATGTAAATAATGCACATAAATAACAATTATATCTAATCAACAGGCACACAAAAACCTAGCTAGCAGGTTGCTCAAACAACAAAATCACCAGCTAACTTACTTTAAATTTGCAAGAACTATAGACTAATACAATAACATCCTCAAGACAGTGACGCTCCGGACTAGGGATGGGCACGAGTAGTCGATTGCTCGAGTACTCGAACGTGGCATCGATGATCGATCACGAAAACGATGATCATGTGGGTTTATTTATTTATTGTGGATATGGCGGCATTTGGATGTCTGGTTAATATTACAAGCGCATGTGGTAGTAAAGACTAGGTCTGGAGATGCGTGTTTGACGTCGTGTCGAGCTACGCAGACCGGCGTATGACATGAGTAACATTACCATGCATGATTCAAAACTTAGTTGAAGTCTTGCATTTTATGCAGATAGATGCACGTTGAACATTTGTTGTATCAAGGCTTAATATTATGTAGATTGCGTCATATAGAAAGTGCTTCGGTTTATGTTTATTAACCCTTTAGTTTCTCTTCATTATGCAGCTATTCTTGTAAGAGGTTACAAAAACATTTAATTCATTAATAATCTAGTATGTGTTCTTGTTCTGTCACAGTTCCTTCAAAATTACGTTTTATTTGATTGTTTTTAATAAAAATATTTTCATTTGTATTAGTGATGCTCCGATCGATCGGCCGCCGATCGTAATCGGCCGATAACGACATTAAATGACGCGATCGGCACTCGCTAAATTTGCCGATCTCATGAGCCGATTTTTCTGTTTACTTTTGTCATCATAGCGTTCCTGATACGGCTGCAATAAGAGACCATTTTACACAGTGCGAGCATTTTGTAACCTATTGCTCATGTGTGACGTGCAGATTTGGATTTCCTCTCTGCCTTTAACAGAGATATGCGTATTTTCTATGAGGACGCGCGATGCGTCTTCACATCCCTATCAAACAGCGTATACAACACATATCTATCGCGGACAATTGCATCCTCGTGCCTAAAGTTTATTACTTGCATTCGTTTTAAAGTTTTGAAGGTTTAAACATCCATTTTCCTCACAGCTGCTCTTGTTTGCGGACTACGAGGACGCGCTCTGGTCCTCAGCGCAATGCGTCTTCACATCAGCGTGTACAACACATATCTATCGCGGACAATTGCATCCTCATGCCGAAAGTTTATTACTTGCATTCGTTTTAAAGTTTTGAAGGTTTAAACTTCCATTTTCCTCACAGCTGCTCTTGTTTGCGGACACCCGCCGCACGCATACACAGCAGCCTGTCATCAGTGCACGTGAAGAGAATGATCTCTCCCACGTCTTAAAGCTACAGTATCCTAATTCATCTCTCAATAAAATTACTCTGTGCTCATCAGTGAAAAACTGTTGTACTTCATACGAATGCGTGTATATTTAATTCATACAGTAAAGACTGTGAAGTGTTTTATTTTAATCACTTTTAACAGACATAAACCTTTTTAAAGGCATATTACATTTCTCTTTGCAAGAAGAAATATTTGTTGTGCTTATTTATTTGATTCTCTTATTAAAACAATAATACACCTAATTTATAGTTAATTTCATTTCCACAAATGGTGCAAACTCTGCTAAAAGATTCCCATTCCACTGCCATTCTGTGATCGGCACTGATCGGCGATCGGCAGATCATGATTTTGGTGATCGGTAATCGGTGATCGGCCCCAAAAATGCTGATCGGAGCATCTCTAATTTGTATCATTTTTACTGGCCAAACTGAAAAGTGCTGCGGGAAACCCTGATTAAAAAATAATTTATTCATGTGGGTCATAAAAAAGTCCCTTCTAATTTTTAATCAAAAACTGAAAATGTACTTCCACCCTACTTGTGGCGATCCTTCTTTGATTACAGCGGCTAGATGGTTTGTGTTGATGCTTAAGCTCAAAGCTTTAGATGAAATTTTGTGAATGTATTCATCTACAGGTAACAGCCTCTGGTGACCAAACCGCACGTCTGTGGGATGTCATTACCGGTGATCTGCTGGGAACTTTTAAAGGCCACCAGTGCAGTTTAAAATCAGTGGCTTTCTCAAAGCATGAGAGAGGTACATCTACACATCAGCGCAAATGCACAGTATGCAGCATAGCGCTGTGCTCTTGATACTCTCTCACAATGCAAAATGATTGATTTAAACAAGCGTTTTAGAGTTACGACCTAAAAGCCATTTAAAGCCCGGAATACACTGCAGGATTTTTGCACTCCTATAAGATCATTACCTTATCACACTGTGTGACATGGATCGTTTAAACTCTGATACGTAGACTGTACGACGATGATACAGAAGTTTCGGCGGCTGCGTCATACGTTAGGGAAACGTCACCAGCATGCGCTAGTGGTAAACAAATACCAACGCGCAGGTCGTAGCAGCAAACACACTGTGCGGTGATCGCGCCGAATTTCTGACGCTGTCAGAAAACTATCGTTGGACGCAAGACCGGGGAAATGGCCGTCTTTGAACCTTTCTCACTGTACGACATAGGACCACAGATGAAGAGCCATGATCACAGAAATCGCGACGATTGTTTCACGATGGCTATCTTTCGTCTGGGACAGCCAATAATCGTGCAGTGTATCCCGGGCTTAATGCAGAAATGTGAGACCACTAAAATCTGCAGTATAATAAGGACATGTAACAATGTGGCAGATATGCTATTGTTTGAAATTGCTTTTTAATGCATAATACTTTTTTTACAACCTATTTCTAAAGATTTGTATACGCATAATGTATATACAGTTCAGCTGGTGTTCTTCTCCAAACATATTGTCATTTTCATATCTCCAAATAGCTTTTTTTGAGGAATTATAATTCACTGCACTTACCTCTCTTTTCCTGTATTTTGTAACCAAAACAGCTGTATTCAGCACTGGAGGCAGAGATGGGAACATAATGGTTTGGGATACACGATGCAGTAAGAAAGGTGCTTTTGTATTCTGACTCGTTCACTTATTAAATTGTACGAATGTGAACATTGTTCATGAAATGTTTTGCGTCCATCATAGATGGCTACTACAGGCAAGTAAAACAGATCAGTGGTGCCCATATGAAACCTGAAAGACACACGCCTCAAACTAAGAAAAGACGTGGAATGGCGCCCCCTGTGGTGAGTCAGATGATCTGATGGGAAATATTTGAACGCAACATTGATACTGATAACAATTTCAACTGATTGAGTGAAAACATTGATAACAATGATATGTTTATTTTTTAGGACTCCCAGCAAGGTGTGACAGTGGTTCTGTTCTGCGATGACAACAAGCTCATCTCTTCAGGAGCAGTAGATGGGTAAGTGCATACTTTAGTGTTGTATAGACCTGAATGCCTCTGTTTTTAAAAGAAGCCTGAGTATGGGGGTAGGCAGTCTTTCCTGTTCATCCAGATTCAAATGGTGCCCTAGGCAAGATCATTCATATGCAATGCCTATATGTGAAATTTTTATGCATTTGTTTACAATTGCTTGACAAGAACAATTCAATTCAAAAATTTTTTTCAATTTTATTTATATAGCGCTTTTCACAATACTCAATTGTTTCAAAGCAGCTTTACATTAATAGAAGCAGTAAAAGCACAGAAAAACGACAGATAGCATAACATAATACACAATAGCATAAGCAGTCAAATTTGCTGCGGCTATGACGCGACATTATGAGCGAGCATATTACTAATGTAACGTCGAGAAGAAGAAGCTAAGTTAAGCCCAAGCAGGCTACCTCCCCGGGGTAAAAAACCCCCTAGGAGAAAAAAACAAAAACCCCGGGTTGTTTAGCCGAGGAAATAAAAATAAAAGTCCTAGGAGGGAAAAACCCTTGGGAGATATACATGTATATACACACATATTAACCCTTTAGGCGCCAGAGGTTTTTTCCTAAAACATTTAATTTTGACATGTTACTTTCAAAAGGCTATATCTTAAACGTGATAAGAGATAGAGACTTTCTGTAAATTAGAGAAATATTAAGGATGAAACACTTTATGGAGGGAAATAAAAATTAATTAAATGTAATCATTAAATTTGCATATTATGACGTCATATGTGGCAGCCATCTTGAATTTTCATGAAAAGTCACATGTTTGAATGATAAAATGCAGCACTTCTTTCCCCCCAAAATGTCCCTCACCTTCTGTATGCTATATTGCACAATACTGAATGCTCAGGTAAATAGTAGGTAGTAAACAAACTGATCTGCGCGCCGATAGACTAACGTTATGCATAATGGCTCCTCTGCCCCGTGTAATGTAACTCCGCCTCTGCTCCTGCTCCGGCTCTTTGATTCGGCTCTTTCGGCTCAAGCACTGGCTCTACATTTTAGTGATGGCAGTCCGGCTCTTTTCATAGATTCGGCTCTTCTGGCTCGGCTCCCTTAGAAGAGCCGGCTCCCCTGCATGCGTCTGAAGATTCGGCTCTGCTCGTTCGCTACAAAGACTCAGCTCTTAGAGCCGCTCGTTCGCGAACGACCCATCACTAATGGCCAGATCTTCCTCGCATGCGCCCCGAGTGGAGAGAATTTGCACAGCTTGGACTATTGCCTTTACTGTCGCCGTGATTGTGTGCACGGGACGGAGCACTGGAAGTCGTCCGCTCGCCCGACAGACTCCCAGGGCCCGTCGGGAAGACGCAGCTCGCTCTACATTGCTTGCACGGTAAAAAGACTGGACGCGCATATTACCTCCAGCCTCATTCCCCACACCTGTAACACGCCCGCTAACCCGATGAATTCTCCGACCCCGTGTAACATTCCCACCACTGACATTGGGCAAAGGATTCATCATGTGCTTGGTGTATAACTTAGCTACACTTTCACTTTGTCCAGCCGCACGATTGCAAAGCAGGGGCGCGTCTGAATCGTGGTCACTAAATGAATCACCAGCATCTTCTGAAGGCAGATATTCCCCTTCATAATCATTGTCAGCGAATATAAGACCCAATACTTCATTGCAGGTAAGCTTTTTTGATGCCATTATATGATCATGTATTGAAAAAACTCGCTGAGGTTATCGCTCTGATAAAATGACTCACTTGCACACTAGCTTTGCTGTTGCGCACTTCAATGCGCTCTTGCTCTAATAGTTTGTATAGAAGCATGATGTGTTTCTGAGTCGGGTATAAAGTATGACATGTCTGCCATCTAGTGGAGGGGGGGGATGAACGAAATTTGATACCCTATGTGTAAAAATCGGCAGTTACATTCAGTGACGCATCTTGTCGACAAAAGTCGACCGTGGCGCCTAGAGGGTTAACGGATAAGGAGCTTAAGCGGAGATTAAGCAGAGATTAAGCGGATATTAAGCGGGTCCTGCCGGTGGTCGTTGGTCAGGCATCAGCTGGGCATCACATTGAAGGACGACCAGTAGATCAGAGGTGTGCCGACTTCCACATCCACCGGAACTGGGTCTGTTTGTCCCATTGTCCTCAGGGTCAATGGGACCCAGGGACGAGACAGGGAGAGAAAAACAAAATCATATTAGCGTAGGGGCCGTTCACATGTAATGCAAGTGTCACACAGTGATGTGGTTGAATCAGCTTAGTTTCAGACAGACTAACTATTGAGGCATAATTATATTATCCACAGTTGAGGATTTTGCAAATTGGGGGCCCACTGCGACGGTATATATGGTAACTAAGGGTCACCTTCCGATTTTTAAGAGAAAATGAACAATGAAAACAAAGATAATATTAAGTATCAAAAACAAAACTCAAAAAGAATCTGATATTACACATAATTCAGTCTTCCGGCAAGTCCTTGGTAGTCAAACAGTTGTTTAACTTCTACAGTTATCTGGAATACTATCGAAACGGTGGAGAATATAACAGTTGCCATTTATTCTTACTAACGTCAATAACTAAATCATACGGAGCCCCTAAGGGGACATGGAGAAAAAATTAAATGAAGTTTACCAAACTTGCTCGTATAACTACTCGTCTTAAATAGGAAAAACGTTGATGTGTTTGGTCACTTCTAACTTTATCTCTAAATGGTACCATTGAATGAATGGGGCTAAGCTAAATGCTATCGAAGCGTCGCAGCGCGCTCCAGCGCTTACGTGCACGCACACAGATGATAGAGGGATGTATCAACAATTCTTAGTTAAGGTAATAACATATTTTAATATTGAAAATTAATAGACTATTCCTTTAACCAAACATTAATTCCAAGAAAAGCCCCTTATACTTAGGAGCGGCAACATATAAGTGTTTATTGGAGGAAATAGTACATTACTTTAAATCAAAAGACATGTAGGAGTGTTATCCATACATTAATGCCAAGAAAAGCCTCTTTCACTTTGGAGCAGACACGTATTGAGGTGTTTCTGTGAGGTTTTGGTACGTGTCATCTTCAAATAACTCATTTGACTTCCATGTATCAGGTTACCTGAAAATGCGAAAATTGCAGTTTTGTGAAATACTTCTTTCAGATCACCGGTAATGACATCCCACAGTTGTGCGGTTTGGTCACCAGAGGCTGATAAACCACCAACTTTTTTTGCGTTTTTGTGAAATGTATGTTTACATTGCGAATTGAAAATACAGCCAATGTCAATTTTCGAAATTTAAAGGGTGTGATAACAATAACAATCTGTTCTCTTCACAGGACCATTAAAATGTGGGATTTGCGTAAGAACTACACTGCATACCACCACAACCCCCTTCCCCTGCAGGCGTATCCTTACCCAGGCTCCTGTACACGCAAACTGGGTACACAGCTCGCACCCGCCCACCATTATATCTATTTTAATGAGGGCCAGTAACAAACATTCTAATTTTTAGTATTATTATTTTTTACCCCTGCAGGGTATTCTGGTCTTTCGCTGGACTCCACCGGCTCCAGGCTCTTCTCCAACTGCACAGATGACAATATCTACATGTTCAACATAAGTGGTTTAAAAACTGCTCCAGGTAAATAATAAAAGTTAGCAGAACAATTAGTTAGGTTTTGAAATAGTTTTTGTCGTATACAGGACAGCATTTCTTAAAATTGAATTTTTTACAAATGTTTTGATGTTAAATTATTTGTACGGATATAAACAAATATAGTTGACACTTTTCTATGTCACAGTTGCCGTATTTAAGGGCCACTGCAACTCCTCATTTTATGTGAAGTCCAGCATCAGTCCAGATGACCAGTTCCTGGCTAGTGGATCCAGTGACCATCATGCTTACATATGGAAGGTGAGGAGTAACCCAGCAAAAATTAAATGTACTTTCATTTAAAGGCACAATATATAATTTTTGCCGGCCAATTCCGTTGCGCGAACGAACGGGTGTTGATAAATGTTACGGATGTAAACTATTATGATTTAAATATTACACCCATTTAAATGAAGCCTCTCCCTATACTATAGTTCATGACATGAAGAAACGTAACCCGCCCATGCAAAGAAACGTTTCTTTGTTTAGTCGAAAATAAATTACGTTTTTTTTTTTTTTTTAGGAAAACATTCCAGGATTTTTCTCACTTTAGTGGACCTCAACAGTTTACCGTTTCAATGCAGTTTAAAATTGCCTTATGTATTACGCAATCACATCAAAAGATCACGCATTACATATGTAAAACACACACTTGTGGACCATTTTAACAATAAACTGACACAAAGATTTAATTGGTATCATTCCTCATACAACAATGTTGGAATGGTCCTCTTTCTCCACACTTGTTAACACTGGTGTGGTAGTTTCGCATACGTCATGCAAAATATTTCTTTAACGCTTCCTCAAAACATGCGTACACGAGGTGAAACCGGGCCTGAGATTCGATCGGAGCCACTGCTCACGGGCATCTTGATCAATGCCAAGTCTTACGTGGAAACAACCGTACGCACAGTTTTCTGTCGTACGCTTGTTTTGTAAATGATGTCCACGGTCTGCACATATTTGACTGTTTGTGTCGTTTTAGATTTCTGATCCAAAACAAGGTCCCATGATGCTACAGGGTCATAGCCAGGAAGTCACTTCGGTTGCATGGTGTCCCACTGATTTCACAAAGGTTAGTTAAAAAATAGATGTATTGCAAGCCATTAAACTCATTGAAATGTAAATTATACATTGTTTCATTATAAATATTTCAGGGTCCCACAGGTCCTTGAAATCCTTAAGTTTGTGAATATGGTGGAAATAATTCAAGGCCCTGGGAATTTTTTTAAAATATACATACATAGATACTAGGGATGGGCATTCGATTAAGTTTTCTTTGTCGATCGTCGGGAGAATTAACGATCGACTATCGATTAATCATAAATATTTTTATAATAAAATTTGTTATTTAACTTTTATACTTAAAAAATGCAATGAATACAAATATACAGCGTGTTTTTCCTCGATGAGACCTTTATTACAAGATCAGCTTGTGGCAGACAGTTAAACTATGTTTCAAACATATATGTGCGTGCATGTGCGGTGCTCTAAAGCAGCGGAACCTGCAGCTGCGAGCCAGCGTTCTTAAACAGAGACCTCATTATTAGTTCCAAAATAAAAAAACAGATTCACGTTTAACATTAAATTAAACAAAAAACATAATACTTAGATCTGAAAGGCTTTGTCAAAATGTAACTCAAAATTATTCAAGCCAGAAGAAGTGCAAGATATTAGCCTTCCTAACATTAGGCTATAACAAATTAGGCTACTTAAAGCCTCGTGAAAAATAACTAACTTTAGTAACTCGCATAAAACTTCTGCACCAATCTACTGATTTTTTTTTGAGAAATAAAAGCATGTTTTGGGGTCAGACGCGACCGCAACCCATGGTGACCGTCAGTCCAGCCGCCGCCGAAAACAGTCGCTCCGAGGAGACTGACCGGGATGCACAGGTACCTCAACGCTAACTTATTCCGCATACAGAGTATGTGTGAAACAGCGTGCGTTTTGTGAGCCCCATTTACCATTGTATAATTATACTAACATAGCCTTTTAGTTTTTATTTGTTGTAAAACAACAGTAGACATTTACTATGGTCTCCAACTCCGCAATATACCATAACCATGGTATTTGTAGTAAAATTGCGGAAATACAAATAGTTTTTAATCTGCAAAAAAAAAAAAACATTTTCACAATGATAAAATCATGGCTATTTTTCCTACGGTAATAATTAAAAAATTATATATGTTTGAAAGACGGAGATGCGCACCTGTCAATCTATTACATAACAGAGCAAGGCCAGAGACAAACTTGCTCATAAACCGGAGTAATATGGAATAATGTGTGCATCTTTGAATAACTGTAATTTTAAATATATTTTTGTCATATAAAGTTTTGAGACATGGCCTAATAATGCTTTTTTTCACTTTTATTGCTCATTTAGACTTATTGTGCGGGTAACAGCGTTTTTGACGCATTTACCTCAGAGATTATTTTAGCAATATTGCTTTTTTCCGGTAATAATAATACAATTTATATTTCAATCCTGTTTCATTGTCTGTTTATTCATTTCATTATGCTGTTATGTTAATGTGATGATATTTATTTGCCATATGAAACGTGCCGTTATATGAATACTTTTGTATAATATTCAAATTATATGCGGAATAATGTGTGCATCTTTGAATAACTGTAGGAATACAGTTGCTTATTTTTGTCAAAGTTTTGAGAAATAATAATATTGTGAGGATTTATTTCCATATGAGACGCTTTTTGTCGTTGAATACTCTCGTTTATTATTTGGAAATCATATACATACATAGTAGGAAATATATAATGTGGAAGGGTAGACTTGCAAAGTTACTCTGCTTATTTTTATTTATGATATATGTGGAGATAAATAAAGCATTGCAAAACTGCTGATTTGATCCATTCAGATCCTGACCACCAGGCTAGAGATTTTTAACACCCTTAATCCACACTTACTAGTCTGTCAAATAATATCTAAAATACATTGTTTTGTAAAAAAAAATGATGCTTTGTTCTATTGTTTATGCGGAAAAGTGTTCACAGAAAGTGTCAATCACATGAACGTTTCATATGCTTGACGGATTCGCCGCACACATACGCAAACGCACTGCATACGGAGTATTTGTGAAACAGGAGTAAAATAAAAAAATGCATTTGATTAATTGATAACAAATTACGAAATCAACGAAATTCTTAACAATCAATTATCGATCGTCGATTAATTATGCCCATCCCTAATAGATACAGGTCATTGAAAGTGCTTGAGTCTATTTTATGCAAGAAGTTTTCTAGAAAAAAATCCATATTATTCCCTGTGTAGTGTAGGATAATATCATAATAATTCTAGACTTTTAAGCACATGTGCTAAACTGTTCGCTTTAAATGCTTATATCTTCTGTATGTGAATGTTGATTCATACCAAAATGCTTTTTTGCATAGTTGTGTTTGACGCATTAAAACGTCTCTGGTTACGTATGTAAAGGTTGTTCCCTGAGAAGGGAACGAGACGCTGCGTCTCCCTCGCCATACTTCCTGCATCCCTGTAGCGCCGTCTTTGGCAATATTTCAGATAGCCATATACTTCTGGCTCCCGCGTCACCCTGTCTTTGTCGTTAAGCCTCACCATTGGATGAATTTGATATACACATTCAGACGCACTTACCCCTTGAGGCGTCCCCAAAGTGTCACCGCAGTGACGCAGTGCGAGTTCCCTCATAAGGGAACTGTAACAATGTATCTTTAATGGTAGCACAATGTAACCTTGCTCTCACTTGAAATGTGTCCCCACATTTAGTTTTTGAAATTGAGGGGTACTGGACCTTGTCCTTAAAAGGTCTTTGAATTTGAAGTTACCTAAGGTGTGGGAACCCTGATATTTGCTTTTTAAATAAGGAAAAATAAGGTGATTGTGCAAGTGGCTACCTCATGAATATTTAAACATGTATTTTGGTTCTGTATTATAAAACTGTGTACTGTTTCCCCTGCAGATTGCTTCTTGTTCAGATGACAACACTGTTAGGATTTGGCGCTTGAACCGCAAACCAGATGGAGAAAACGCATCAAATGGAGATGCCAACGTTGTAGGCTGGACGCTTCGTAAAATCCAGTCACCAACCAGAACACCTGGTAGGTTTATGATGATGATCTATCTAGGGGCATTTGTGTGATTGGCTATACATCCTAAGTGCTTTTCTAGCATGTTTAGATTCGCATCCCTTAAAGGTTACTGTTATTCTTACTGTCTTCTCAGACCCTCTTAGCCCTGTTACTGTCACTCCAGCCAAAAGCCCCATGTCTGCGAGATCTGCAACTCTGGCTTCACCCCAGCCTGCTGCTTGTGCCCCCACTGGTGCTGATCTGCCCCTCCCATCAAACACATCTGCACCTGTGGCCAAACTCAGCAGCCCCAAAGTCCCTTCATCTATCCAGCAGTGGATCAGCCGCGGGACCTCCCCAGCTCAACGCGGTGCATCTCCATGTCGTAAGGTGCTTAATCCTGTCCTGCAGGGATCCTGCTCTGAACGACGTGCCAAGCGACGACTGGAAACGGGTGATGGCGCTGGATCTGGTGTCGGAGAGGAGAGTGATGGGGTATCAGAGTTATATCCAGATGTCAAGAGGAGCAGGAGTTCGATGAGCTCAAACGGCTGTTCTTCTGAGGAGAAGTGCAAATTATTTGGGTTGGAAACAGAAGGGAGTTCGGTCGTTAAAGAAAACGCTGATAAAGAAAACAGCTCTCCGGGAAAATCTGATTGGCTTTCTGTTATCAGCCAAAGACTGAAAGGATCTGCTCAGCTCAAAAGTCCCAGCAACAAGCGGCAGGATGTTAAAACACCCGGCTCCACAGTAAGTAAATGCAGGCAAATAGCATTTTGTGACATTTAATTGCTTGTATTTAACTGTTCTGATCTGTGTGTGCCAGAAGTGTCACCAAAAAAAGTAAAAAAATTAAGTTATCTTAATTGGTCTTGTGGTCGGATAAGCTGGTAGTCCAGCCCATAGATGTGTTACGGCAGAGTCATTATCATCATCACCTGGCGGCCATCTTACCTCAGACAGCTCGCTCACTCGTTAAACACTTGTTTAAACATTGTGTTTAATGCTGCAGGTACTTTTGGATGACCATAACTTGCTCGGCTTTCTACCGATTTTCAAACGGTTTGGTTTCTTACAAACGTTATTAATGTGGCTACATTTCTGGAAGCTTTAACATGATTCATAAAAATTATTCATTAAGTATGTAGCGTCTTATTTACATCTCTGACGTTTATAACAAAAACCGAATGTTTGAAAATCGGTAGAAAATTGAGCAAGTTATGGTCATGTAAAAGTACATGTTCCATTAAACACAATGCTAAGAGTGAGCGAGCGCCCTGTGGTAAGATGGCCGCCAAATGCGGATGTTCCAGTCAATTGGCCAGCAGCGTGGGCGAGACATCTAGCCTTTATACATATCTATGGTCCCGCCCCAAACTTGGCCATTGCTATCCTTGCAGGACTGGGCTGGCTGCACAAATTGCATTTTTTTTCATAATTAAGAATACAAAAGGTTTACTTGGAGTTTATATGCTGGGATTGGAGAAAATGGGTTCATTTTGAGAAATATTTTGATGATACTTAAAAAGATTTCGTGACACTTTTGGGGGGGGGGCAGTAATTTTTTTGAAAATTGCAAAAAAAAAAACGTTTTTTTACTGGGGTACCATAAATGCTTCGTATTCAAAAATGAAGTTTTCTAATAAATAATCAGGCAAACAGTCAGTGATAAGAACAGGGAAACGCATGAAAACAGGACAAATAAGTACAAAGTTATGTATACATACAAACAGGTACTGTTTGTTTTTTGATGAACACTGACAGCTGTCACTTTCAAAACCTATACAGTAATGCATGGATCCAATAACCACACTTCAAAAACGACTTTTTCCCCTAAACTGTGCATTATATAACCGTCTTTGTGTACCTATTTTCTCTGATGAACATTTAGGCCAGAGTCCTGTACCCTGTTTGATTTAACAGGTGGAATAATATTAACGTGTCATTTGTGGTGCGGTCAGGAATTAATAGGCACCAAAGACCATTGGTCAAAAACCAAAGACCATTTCGACTCGGCAGATGTTTTTAAACGGTCCTGTGCTTATTTGTGCCCATGGTCTGTTTGAAAACTGATAAAGGTTTCTAATTACAGCGTGATTTGCGGGTTTATGTCAATCGGGTTGGGTAGGTAACACAATTAAATGAATTCTGCTGTTGGATAACGGGGTGTTCTGTTAATTATGGGCTTGTCCCGTGCAAGACTCTGAATTGTGTGTTCATGAGATTAACCACGGGGTGCAAGGTGACTAGCCTATATAGTAGGGTGCATGCTAGTAGATGTTCACACAGTGTCTACCCCATATCATGACAGAATATTAGATCCATATTTATTTTTATGAGAATTTTTTATTTTTTGCGATTATTTTGCAATGTGACCAAATGCGTTCTGTAGAGCAGTTTGTCTGTTTAGGGCTACTGTAGAAACATGATGGCGTGAAATGGCGACTTCCATGTAGGGTGACCTGCATTGTTTGTAGATAAAAACTCCTCATTCTAGGGTAATAAAAACAATACAGTTTATTATGTAAGGTAAACCACTAAAAATATAGTTATGTATATTATATTGCATTTCTGTCAAGAGATATTCCTAAAATTTACCTGCTGATCCTTCAACCCATAAAAACTATTGTTACAATTACAAATCCATGTCATCAATCTGAATGCATCATTGACACCAGTGCGTTTTGTAAATTGCTTGCAAAGAAATGGGAACAACCTTTGCACAAGCTCTCCTGCACAAGAAAATGTCTGAGTCGTGTGCATTACACAAGCTTTCATGCAGAAGAAGAGCATGCAGTGCGTGGCAGTGTGTCAAGTGCAGGTTATGCAGGAATGTTGAAATGTAATGTTGAAACTAGGGGCTGTCAAAAGATTAATCGTGTGAAAAGATTAGTCCTAGTTGAAACTATGATCAGGGGGCCATAGTAATAATGATATGCATAATATTAATTTTCATGGGAAAACAAGCCAGAAGTTGTCATGGCATTGTCAAAGGCATTGTCAAATTTATAAAGGTGGACACAAACCTTCCTTAAACGGTCTTTGTTTAAATTGTCTTTTGGCATGTCAACATGCAAACTTGACATTAAAAAATGAAGCATGCTGCTCATCATGCATACTGATTTTTATATATGAAAGTAGTTGACTTTTGGATGCAGGGTGTAAGTTTGGTTAATGTCAAGCTGGACTAAATGTTTGCGTAAATTGTTAGTCCAGCCTGCTTTGCACATTATTCCTTTTTGTTGAAAGACACCGAAAACCAAATTGGATTTTAAAACAATTAAATAATCACATAAATTTATGCTGACTCAAGCAGCCACCCAGAATACATTAGTAATCGCATAACTTGCTAAAAATAAATCAATAGTATGCCCTGTTTTTGGCTTTTGCATGAAAAAGCATAATCTACAGAAGTTTTAATTAATTTTGTTTCATCTCTTTTAGGCAGCAGTTTCACCACGTCCCATGAAGTTCATCTCGACTTCCCCAGCCCAGAAAGCGTCACCCTCCAGACCCATGAAAAAAATCTCTAGCTACTTTATAAAAAGGACTCAAGACTGATCATTTTAAATCCGATCATCTCGGCAGAGATTTGAGTGTTTGACATTTGACAAAACCCAATGGTGTAAATTCCAGTCCAGGTTTCCTGAGACATAAAGTTTTAAACTTTAAAGAAATAGCTGCTACAGCTTGTATTTATGTATGTTATTTGTTTATTTTTATCAAGTTGTACGTTTTTACATATGTATAAATTTCATTACTTTGAAGAAAGAGTCAAATTGTTTGAGAATTTGATAAACATTTGAGAGTTAAATGAAAGCATTTGACACCACAATTAAACTCTACAAAAGCTTTATATGTCTGTCTGTCATGTGTCATTTAAGCTTGGACCCTATAAAACAATTTAACATCTTTATAATAAAGTTGTTGCACCAAAAATAGAAAGTTTCCTGAGCATTGGATAAGCATAGTGTTCGTATATCCATTTTTTTTTTGAGAAATCTATGATGTCCTTTATTTGAACTCGTATGTCCCAAAAAATGGCTTACATGGTTTTCAGAGTTGTGTGTATATTGATTGTAAAGCAGCACTTTACATAATATAAATCCATGTTCAATTAGCCCAGTGCTTTTAATATATTGAACATCTACTGTATAATGAAGTTCCCAGTTTAAAGTTTTGAATTTTTAACACTTTGTATCAGTGATGTTAAACATTTAGACCTTTAAGCCGACTGTATTCATTTTGTACCATAAACGGCACCTGTCCTTATTTTATTATGTAATAACTTTTGGTTTGGAATTTGACCTGTCCTGATGCTTCAACCTTCATATTTTTATCCTGTTTGTTCCTACCTTGTTTTGGCCTGAAGTTGTATTCAAGTACATGACGTGTTTTTTTTTTTTTTTTTTTGCTAAAGACTTACAAACCCAAAATGCCATTTAAACCTACCTATGGATATGTTAAACATCTGCTGTGTTTATAACATTAATTCTCACTATTTATCACAGTTCAAGCATATCATTAGTTCACATTTTATAGTCGTTAAGTTGTTCAGTTGCAGATGTTATGTTTTGTTTACAGAAAATCCATTAAAGCATGAATTTTATTGGTCAAGGGGCGGGCTTTACTGTTTCCTCAAACGCGGATTGGATGCCTGTGTTGTCACTCATATCTGCCACGCAGGTTTTATTTTTAGACTTCAGTGAAGCGCAACAGCGACTGAATGAAGTTCAGTGGTCCTGAGAGGGTATATTCGCGTTAAACTTTTGCTTGGAGTTTATTTCACGCGTTTGGGTGATCGTGCTATTTACGGAGTTTGAACGGTGTGCGTGGATTAAACTGCGCGTTTTGTGAGATGAGACTCGCGCGCAGAGGCGCTTGAAACTTAATGGACATGATAACATCTACCGTTACCTAATTTATCGCTTTCAAACGTCAAAGAAACTTTTGACGCAGAATACACGTATATTGTTTGGAGAGCTTGCAGCGTGTTTTTAAACTGAGGTCTGGGTATACTCTGACCCATGGGGTCTCCTCAGGGACACTGTGATGTCAGTCAGGGGAACGTTACAGTAAGTTTAATGCACATTCAACACCCGCACGCTTAATTCATCGGTTTGACCCGTTTTGGCAATGTCGGCGATATCTGCGTGTGAGAAAGTGGACGGATTCACGCGGAAATCGGTGAGGAAGGCGCAGAGACAGAGGATTTGTCAGGGCTCGTCACAGTTCGCTGCGAACAGCTGCAGGCCCGCGCTTCCGGAGATCTCCGCGCTCCCGCAGCTCAAAGGTAAGAGGATCAAGCGCTGGAAATAGACTCAAAGCTCTAGTGCGCGCCCCTGATATGCCCAATACAGTAAAATAAAATAAATGCACTTTGCATTGTAAAATGTTTAACTTTTGATATGTTATTATTATATAGAGTTAAGTTAGCTCCCTGCTGACGATTAATCAGTAGAAATAGTTTTCATTACATTATGAACCATTTTAATCAGCTGTTTACCAAGAAAACCATTACAAAATGAATTTACATGGTATTTTGGATCTTAATCCAGTAGTGTGCCACCCACCAGATAACATCCCACCAAGAGAACCTGAAACATTACCAATGGACCCATAGAGACCTTATTATAGTTTCCAATTAAACCAATACAATTCCTAGTATAAACATTAGAACTTCTGTGATGGTTTCTGTAATCTGTCCAGCAGGACTTTAAAGAGATTCATGTGAAGCATTGGCAGTAGGCCTGTAACTGTCCGAATGAGGGTGAATGTGTTTGGGTGTAGACTGTAAACAATGATTGTGTGAAAATAAGGTCTCAGTCTGTGCCTTCTCTTATCATGGGAAGCATCTTTGTGTCATACCCCAACCTGCGGTTTCCCACATTTCCTGTCGTCGTTTTGTGCCTTTGTAAGTTACATGGTTGTAAGTTCTGTAAGTCTGTCAATACAGTTTATAGGCTATGAGAGGGGAAGGCAATGCAACAGTTTTGGTCAGAGCCTGACAACATGCTTGCCAATTTTATTGTGACTATGTATTATAGTCTAAAGTAGGGACACACAAACTAAAATATAACCATTTAAATATTTTATGTATACACCTGAAAAATTATATTCAAATTTATTTGTACTTCAGCAATTGACAATAAATCTTGTGTCATAGCTTAGCCTTACAAAGAATTTTGCATTACAAACCCCAGTAAGTGAGATAAAGGGAACTGTAATAAGGAACTAGAAAGATCCCCAGTTTGAAAACCCCTGGTCTAGGAAACTTTTTAGAGTGTAAATTTGTGCACTTTTATGCAAAGAACACAAACTTTTACTCTAACTGTGGGTTTACACCAGCTGCGTTTCAGGCGTCAAATTCGAGTCTACCACATCTAGTTTGCCGCTTGAAAATTTTGAGTTAACTCGCTTCATTTGCGCGTGAAACCCGCACGTGAAATTCTAGTCATCGAGACATTCACGCGGAAATCCGCGTTATGGGAGGGGCTTCTGCGACTCGTAATCACGTCACCACTAGAGCAAGCTCCTGATTGGTTAACACGGCACGTTTTTCCAACAAAGTTCAAAATATTTAGCTCACACATTTCCTTTGGCAAAGCTCAATTCGCACCATTGAGCCGGAATCGCCTCTACCGCTCCACGCTAAATGCCTCATTCACATGTCAACGCGTTTTCACATTGACTTAACATTGAAATCACTCGCGCTTGACGCCTCTACCGCGGCTGGTCTGAACGCAGCATTAAAGTCCTCTTGAAATCTTAAATTTAATTTTTTTGGGATATCAATTAGGGATGGGCGATAATTTGCATGCGATATCATGCGCATCTCGTCAGTAAAGCCGGTTCCGTGATTATAAGTAAATCGCCATCAGCTGCTTTCAGATGGAGCGACATTTACTACACAAAGCTGTAGTTCACTGACAAGGTGGGCCATATTGCAGGAGATATGTTTGCGATAATTAAAGGTCCCGTTCTTTCTGTGTTTTTGAAGCTTTGATTGTGTTAACAGGGTGCAATATAACATGTGTTCATGTTTTACGTGTAACAAAACCACAGTATTTTTCACACAATTATAGCGCTGTTTTCACTGTCCTAAAAAAGGTTGATGTCTTCCTTGTTCTATGAAATACGTAACAAGTTCTAATTGTGTAGCTTAGTGTGTTGTGATTCGATATCAGCTTAGCTTGCCGTTAGCTTAGCTGGCAACTGACATATTCCTGTGGAGGTGGGTTAGTCAAAAAACTGTTCTAGGGACATCATTAAAGCAGGAAGTAGAGGGCTGTAGTCCAAACCAGCTGTTCGCTGTAGGCTTTGAATTCTTTTAAAGAAAATATATTGCCTGGAAGTGAACTTTGAGCTTTATCATTTTACAGGTATTATATATACTATTATAGCAACATTACACACTAACTAGGGTTTAAAAAAATGGGATCAGAAAGAATGTGACCTTTAATGAGAAATTGCCCCAACTGTCAGTGAACTACGGCTTTGTGTAGTAAATGCCGCTCCATCTGAAAGCAACTAATGGCGAATTACTACTAATCAAGAAACCGGTTTCACTGACAAGATGCGCAATTACAATCACATGCAAATTATCGCCCATCCCTAATATAAGTATGAATATTTACCTCAAAGATATCTACAAACGAGCATGCTTCAGAATGGATGTAGACCCTGATAGTTCTTCATTGGTGGAACAATCGGCTATCATTATGAAGTAATTCATTTGCTAATTATGCTTCATTAGCAAAGAAACAACAACAGTAACTTAAGTTTGTCGTCAAGGCTGACAGGACGCTAATATTAGTAGTACCTCAAACTGCTACACAAAAATACACGCAGATAAATCTAACCCAAATGTTTAATGTCATGATTATTACTATCGATTTGCATAAGTTTATATCCAGCTGGTTACGTTTATCCATGATTCATTCATATTTTAAGTTAATAACAAGAGAAAGCGAACTATATGCAGCTGTCGGCTACTTTATTATCCTACTAATCAAAATCTAATTTCAGTTCCTTTTTTATCATCACTGCAGTACTTTTGTTATTTTGATTAGATAATCATTATGGGGTGGTTTCCCGGACAGGAATTAGCTTACTCCAGGACTAGGCCTTAGTTTAATTAGGAAATATAACTAGTTTAAACGAGCATGACTTACTAAAAACATTACTTGTGTGCATTTTGAGGCAAAACAAAGGGCACTGATGTATTTTAAGATATGTCAGTGAAAGTTGTTTTCAGTTTAGACAGCTCTTATATTTATTTTAGTCTAGGACTAGTCTAATCCCTGTCCGGGAAACCACCCATAAATGTTAAAACAGAAGCAAATAATAGTATAATATACATTTATGTAATTTGAATTTTACCAGTGGGAGTATTTTACAGAAATATTTACTTTAATACTTATTAATATAGATTGGCAGCTCGTGACTGCTCATCCGAGGGGCGCTAATTCAAAATAAGTATTCAGAGTGTCATGTGTAAGGTTCCTTTTTCCAAAATATGTGTTTTTCTTGTCGAGAGATCCTGTGTGCATCACGTGTTTTGTCAAATATAAGTGCATGTTGCACACGCGTGAAAACAGTTTATGATAAAAGAGATGCTTACATTCACAAAATACACGCAAAACACTTCTTAACAGTAAACTCTGATTACACACGAGAATATGCGAGTATCTGGCAAACGCGAGCGCCTCTTTTTTCATAAACCCTTTTTACGTGTCTGCAGCAGGCACTTATTTGACAAGATATGTGATGCACACAGGATCTCTAGATGCGCAGAACACATATTTTGAAAAAAGGAACCACACACGGTGGGCTACATACATGATTCGACGAACTTCACATCGAACGCCCTCAAAAAATAAGTCACTGGCCTCCACCCTTAATATAATTAATATATTTTTATTTATTTCATTTAGCACATTATCATGGTTTAGTCCTGTTGTTTTATAACTTTTGTAATAAAATTTAGCACTGTTTCACTTTTAGTGTTATGTTTTTTTTAACTAAGTATCCATTTTTAAAACTATCGGTCGATTAATCGTTTATCGGCAAGTAGGGATCAACTTAGTTATCGGTATCAGTAAAATCCACTATCAGTCGACCTCAACTTCAAAACATTGACAAAACTTACTGTTTTTTACTTTTGCCAATATTAACAGTTTTTAGGACATTCTGCACTTCAGCATCACATCAGGGGCACGTTCAAGTTCAAACCAGTGCGCACGTTTGCTAAGGTTTTTGGGTTGAACGACATGTTTCCTGGAAACGGTGTGCTCCTATGTGCAACAGGGTTTGAGATACGTTTTTCTTGTTTGGTGGGTGTGTCAGAACTGCAGTCCAATCAGCAGCAATATGTAAATAAATGGCAGGGTACTAAAGAGACAGCTCACACAGTAGGTCCAAGTTGAAATGTTTTCTTTCATTCTGGACAGCAAGTGCAGTGACCGTAATATTGAGTGTATTTTACAGTATTAATCACGTATTTATAATAGGGATGCACCGATATGGAAATTTTGGCCGATACAGATAACTCTTTTAATTTGGGGGGAGATAACCGATATCTATAGGCCGATAAATATTCATATTATTTTCACAATGAAAAACTCGCAGACCGCGGACATCTTGTCTTTGCGCTAGACTAGCATACTCTTCTTAAGCCCGCAAGTTACATACTCTAGTTAAGGGATTTATTTAGCTATAATAAGTGAAAACTGGCCAACTAACTAAAAATGTTTTGGTTTTATCCGATTAATCGAAAAAGAATTATCCGAATAATCGCTTATGAAAATATTTGTAAGTTGCAGAACTAAAGGTGACCCACAACAAACAGAGTGCACATTAGGGCAAGTAAAGCATTCAACCACTGAGTTCAAGATGTTCATGAAGGGGGCTTGAGTATGTATAGGCACTTGGCTCCGTTTTGTGGTAAAGACAGTGAGTCGAAGCAGATGTGGTCTGGGACAGTGACAGATTGGTTATATAAGGTGTATTAATAGAGCAGCGATGGGGTTGTATTAGAAACCCTACAGCTCTGTGTGTGAATGGCTTATAATGCTCTTCTCTCTGGGGCTGTTTACACTTGGTATTAAGATGTGTTTTCATCGATCAGATCACAAGTGGACGAGAGAGACACATTACGTTTACACCTGGTATTTAAATCCGTCTCTTTTGTCCACTTTCAACCGCTTCTGTGCTGAATACTATGAGGGGGTGGTCTGTGAGATGGTGGGCGAGTCTCTCTGCTGTCATTCAAACCCGAGCGGGAGTAATTATGAGTATGGACGCAAAGTAATATTATGTCGGAGTGCACTGCTTGTTTAGCAAGTAAACATGCTGCACAGTGTTTTGTACATGAGTATGTAAGAGCTTTCTTTGAATCTTCAGCGCAATTGATGAAATAGGATCGCGCAACTTTCACACGCTTTCAAAACGAAACTACGGAGATCACCCGCTTAGTTTTATCCATGAAAGGCTAAAAATAGCGCTGTTCACCGAATGTTCACGCCAGAAGTCAAAAAAAGACATAAAACTTGTGTTTAGATAAATGGGCGGAGAGAAGGCGGTCGCGTGTGGCTCTTCGAACGCATTCAACCACATGTGCGTTCCGCAACTCCAAAGCGATCCGATCGAAAGTGGTTTCGACCACCTCTGGATGTGGTTAAAAGTGGTTGAAAGTGGACGAGCTCAAAACGTTTTGAACACAGTTTACACCTGGCATTAACGTCGTCCACTTTGGATTAGGTTTCCACATAATTTGACATACTCAAGTCAAACACTTTAGAGAAGTGACCATGGTATGCATTTACATTTTAAGTAGTGTTTTGTACTAAACCTCATGCGTTGTGTACAGAGAATTGTATTAGGTGTCTGAATATTTTTTGGAAATATTTTTTGTAATATTAAGAACCTGATTTTTATAAGAGATGCAATAGTGTCCAGGACTGACCTATTTATACTGTTTGTGATCTAAAGATAAGACTAACTAAATGTTATTCTGCTGGTTTTATGAAGGAGTTGATTGATTATTGGTATCCACACACTTGTCATGGATATGATGATTACCAAGTTGTAAATTACAACAAAAATGAACCCTCAAAAGCATCTGTTTGTAATGCAGACAGTTTTAAAAAAAACCAAAAACCGTTAATGTATCATTTAAGCGGAAGTCCACCCTAGACTTTTTTGCCTGTTATCACAGGTAACTTATGTCCGTTTTGCACTTTACATGAGAAAAAAATTTGCACTATTTCGATTATTAGATTGATAGCATGAAGCAGAATTTTTGGAACAGTATTTGATGAACTCGATTAACCAGAATGCACTGCACGAAACTGAATCATTAGTGCCACCCACTAACCACTGATAGATACAGCCTTTAGGTTTGTTTGACTAACTGCAGCGCAGCAAGAACTGACAGCCAAATGGTTCAAGGTTTCCCAAGAGCGATTTCTCACGGTACTTTGACGTCTCCGGCTGTTGATTCAAATCAACTCAAAGTTAACCGGTAAGACAAACTCAAAGAGTAAAAGTAACTCCACTTTTACCGTCTCTGAAGGGAACCCCCCCACCAAAACCCTTGATAAAAGATGACTATAACCTGTGCACGTGGATGCAAGGACAACAAATTCAGGCCACCGGGAGTTTGTTTACATCAACGCAACCCCCAGCTGACACCACTAACAGATTACCCAAAAATTTTATGCAGCCAGCACTTTTGTCAGGAAGATTTCGAGTACTGTTTTCAGCCCAGTTTTTCTGCGGACTCGGGTAACGTAAAATAGTAAAAATATCTAAAACATAATTTGGCTTAGTTGTTGCTTGTTTTGTGGAACTACAGTAAACCTACTACGTAGAAAGTTATCATGTTATTATGAACACAAGCAAAGCAAGCTAACGTTAGCTCATCCTGTGCAGCAATCAAAGAACATCATCTGTCAATCATCTCGCCTCAAGACCCGCCCCCATTTAGAACGTTCAGAATTATGTAGTCGTGCATTTTCTTCCAGTGATTTGTTAACAAAATCACCGTTACTGTAGCAGTTAAAAGCTTTAATTTTCTATATTGAGTTAGTACATTTGATGGCAGCGCAATAAACTACAAGAAATAGTGTTGGAGCATAATGTGGTTTTAGGGTGGACTTCCGCTTTAATTCTGTGTAACTGGAACCTGTTGTACACAAACATGGACAATTACACTGCTTCAGTCAAAGAAAATTTGGTTATAAGTTTTTCCTACCCCCAAAATATCTAGAAGAAATCTGAGGAAAAAAGCTCAGGTCTTAGGAGGTTAAAATTAAATAAAAAAGCCCAGCCTGTTGGTTGTAATAACACATTGACTTTCTCCCCCTGCCAACCATAGTTTACTATTGCTCCAGAGGCCAAAATTTTAAATGATTAATTTTCAAGCTAAATAAGGAATGTGCATGCCCAGCACAAGTCACGATAAAAGAAACACAAGTCAGTGTCAATTTTAAAGTTTTATTGGTCATTCCTTACAACCCACTTCTTCAGTCAAAGATCACAATGGGGCCAATGGTTGCCTCTCCTTCTGAAACCAGGCCTGGAAAGACAAATTGCAAGTTTCTAGTTTGCCGTTTGGATGGGGTTCCTGAAGACTACAAGACTGTGTACTTACCAGATTCAGATACTGCTCTTCCTTTCCTAGAAGAGCCACATATGGAGTCACAGCACGTGCACACGTCATCACTTTCATCTGCAGAAGTCCATCTGTAAAGAGGGTGAAGGTATTATTCATTACAAACAAGCAATTGTGAGGACACTCAAGTCTGGACATACCCATTGGCAAAGGAGCAAGCTTTGCTCTCCGGATTTGTAGGAGTTGAAGCCAGGACAGCCTTCAAAGAACATGTAATGTAGACCTAGAAATAAAACAACCTGTGTCAAACTAAACATGTTCTCTCAGGATACAAAAACTAAATTGCAATTTCGTTTAAACACATACCGAGCCGTTACCAACTTGCTGGAACCTAAAAGCCTCCAACTGAAACTGCAGCTTGTTGTTCTGAACTCGGTGCATGAAATGGGAAGGAGAGCCTGTAAGCTTTGCATCAACCAGGCACCTAAAGAAGAAACACGGTCATCCTTCTCTTGTGCATTTGACATTGAGAAAAGAAACCCAACTCACCCATGGTTCTCAATAAAGGAATATCTTGGAACAGAGTTCACATCAGGGACTGCAGTTGCCACACAGCCATCAATGAAAACACGCAGGGGAACATGGTTGTACTGCTTCACAGAAGCTTCAAAGTTCATGAACTGGCCAAGAAAATACTGGTTGACTGGCCTCTCAAACATCCAATCATCTGCAAAGAAAAGCATATTGGCAAATCCCATTTTAAAAACCAGGCCAGAATAGAAAGAGAGATCATTACCAGTCATGAGCTTAAGGGAGAACACCAGCACTTCCTCAGAAACTATGGTAGCAGCAAAAGGAACTGCAGCAGGCATCAACACATCACTGCTTACATTATGCAACCTATAGAGCAAAAGTAATCTGGATGTTTAAAAACATATGGTTTAAGAAAGTAATCGTAAACCATTTTTAAATGGACAAAGCCTTAATGACTGCAAGATCAATTCTTACCTTGGATAGTGACAGTGAATTGCAACGGCAGCTACATCAGCTCTCACAATGGGAGTTCCAACTAGAGCCCCAGGAGTGTAGAGTAGAGTGAAGGTGTACACCAACTCATCAGCAGTCATCTGAAAACAGCAATCATGAAACCATTACCAGATACCAAACTCCACATTCAGTCAGTAGACTGAAAAGCATCCACTCACCGTCAAAGAACTCCCACATGTGTGGAGCTCGTATTGAAAGATAAGAACATGAGAATTAGGATCTTCCCCTACAGCTGCACAGCCTCCTAAACTAAAGGATGAGGGATCTGCCAAGTGTCCATTTCCATAAAAGTCCTTTTTAACCTCCACATGCACAAAGTTCTCTGCACATTGTGCTGCTACACTATTAGGAGGGCTGGGTAGCTGTAGCTGAAAAGGTACTGCTGGCTGTTGGGGCTCTTCTGGCATGTGGGGAAACTTCCAGGTCAAAGGCGCTACAGGAGCCTGCATTAGCTGCTTGGACTGAGTACTGGCAGGATCTAGCATACCAGGGGCAAATGCAGGTTTTTGAGGCTGAAACAAACCTGATCCTTGCTGGTTTTGAAGAGCTTGCTGAGGTGCCAAAACTGGTGTCCGTTTCTGGAAGCTTAATGGATCCTGGCCTTGAAGTCCTGGCCACTGTTCCACAGACAACTCAACTGCTAAGAGCAGTATAAATCCAACACTTTCCCAAGCCATGAGCCCCATTGCAATACAGACTCTGATACTCTCAGAACACTTGTTTGAACACTGCTGTGCCTTTTTCAAGAGCAAACAATTAAACTGGCTCCACCCCCTTTTAACAAGATTAATGATGCGCCAGGCTTGTTGAGTTAAAAAAGTTTACCCAAAATTGAAGATCTTCACTCACCAGCTTTATGTCAGTGCTTCACACTCCAGTCCAGTTGGTGGCGGTAAATGCACCATAAGTTGGTTTGCCATCCGCCATAAAAAGTCAATAGAAGAAGAAGAAGCTTTATATGTATAGAAATGTATGTTTCTTTTTAATGCAAATTCCAAACAATTAAACATGAAATTAAGCCCAACTGGGGCAGTCATGCTCCAAAAAAGACAAGGCTTAGCTTAAGCCAGGACTAGAGCTTAATTAAATTAAGATGTTTAAGCATCTATTAAAAACATGCCTTGGGAAAAGACATTACTGGTGTATATCTTGAGACAAATCAATGTCACTGGCATATTTTAAGATCTGTCATTGCAATTAATTTCCAGTTGAAAGAGCTCAGATGTGTTTTAGTCTAGGATTAGCCTTAAACATTGTCTGTGAAACCAGGAGTAGAGGTGTTTTAATATGGGTAAGTATGTGGGCCAGACCAAAATCCTTTCAAGAACTGAGTTAGTATATATAATTTGTACAATTGCACACCAATAAAAATTTTAGTATGAAGATATAACATTGATTCACTTTTAAATGTACATCATATTTGAATCTTACCCAATTATAACCACTCAAATAATCAAATTAAGTTTATGTATGCAACAGTTTTACAAAGTTTATGCCTCAATCATGATTTATAGGCAAATCATGTTTCTGCAAAGGCTTATTCTAGAAAAGGCTATAGCAATTTTTAGATGAATCTGAACACTGACAGTCACAGCAAACTGCCATATTTTTCCTACACTGTAAAAACATCCTTGTTACACTTTAAGTTTAAACAACATTAATAAGTAATTTCCACTTTCTTGACTAGAGAGGAGTTGGTATAAATTAAAATTGAATGGGCTTAAATTACGACTATTTTAGAATGTATAGCAACTTTTAGTGAAAAAAAGTTGAAATGACTTAATTCAAATTGTTTAAATGTGACCATTTAATGCAACAAGGAATTTTTACAGTGAAGGTTAAATCACAATTTGTAATTTTAGCCTGCATCCAAATTGCGTGCATACTGTTTAATGGAAAGTATAGACATTTAAGTGCATTTAAAGGAATGCGATGTACTAAATCTCCTTTCAACATCTAAGTACTGATAGTATGCAAATTTAAAAAGGGAGGATATTTTTGTACACGAAGTCAGACTCTCCTCAGATTTACTATGGGCATGTTGGCTATTTGGCCATCTGTGTCTAGAGTCAGTGGCATTTCTCAAAGACCATTATCTGTGGTATAATTTAACATTCACACAAAGATGACACGCCTAGCAACATTGGGAGAATATCACCATAGAGTCAAAGGAAACTTATCCAGCAACTGCCAATTTTTAACAGCACAGACATCAAGCTTACTCCCACAATTAAGTAAACACTTCTAACGTGAGGTGAACAGTACATTAAAAGCTGTTATAAAATGCTGTTATAAAATTCACTGTAACACCACTGCTTAAAACAGTTACTTCATATGCATAGCAGGATTTCATAAAATAAAACACAAATAAGTTGTAATTATATTAGTACAAATATTACTCTTCCGCCAAATAAAGTAGTGGCTGAATCAAGTGTGACTGAAACAGAGCGCAGTTCCCAACCAACACAGACGCAGCAAAGACACAAGAAAAATGTGATTTAAGACTGTTGTGTGTGTTTTCATAAATCAACATTCATCTAATTTATACATTAACATTTATATTGTGCAACTGTTGAAGTGATAATCAAATATGCTTGGAAGCATGATTAACTCTTTCCCCGTCAGCGTTTTTTTTTTAAGTTGCCACCCAGTTTTAGTTTAATGCCTTACAGAAAAATTATCTTCTTTAAATAAACATAAAACATCAAGTGAAAGAACAGACCCTTCGCTTTTAAACCTTTCGGCGAAATTCGCCGTTTTTAATCCAAAATAGGTCATTCTTGTGATTCGTCTAGATCCAATGAGTTTTTGAAAATGAGGGGTGAGGGGGGTCTGCGACAGGGTCGCAATGAATGAAAATATGAAAATCATTTAAATGTGATTATCCCTCTGCCCTTCAAAGAACAGAACTCAAACTTGATGTATAAACTTGAGAGAGAGTTGCGCTACTGTGTCTCATACTGAACCCATGATGTTTGTATTGCTAACGCAATGTTCTACCAGCTGAGCTGGGAACACTGTATGTATGGTGGTGGATAAGGTATCCATCCAATGTTCAACACTTGAACACTGATTGGCTGGGATTTTCTCATAACACAGCATTTTGAGATGAACCTTACTTCTTTTAAATCTTTCATGGACTCTGTGTGCCATGCAAATCATTGTTTTCAACATTTAGTGGAATGTGGAAGCCTGCAGTGATGTTTCTCGGTTGGACGTTATCATATCTTGTATGTATGATGAAATGGGTACAGATTAGGCCTAAAAACAAGCAGACAACAAGCTGCTGTATTGGTGGAGTGTAGTGATGCAACAATACACTTAGTTCACGGTTCAATACATATTTCGGTTCTTGTTCACGGTTTACGGTTCGGTTTCGGTTCTGGTGCCTTGGACTATTAAAGTGTTTTTAATTATTCTATGCTTAGGTAACAGAAACATTGAGATGTTAAGAAGAAAAAATACTGGTTTAATTGCGGTTCTCTTTATTTTATATAAATGCAAAAATCATCATATTTCTAGTGTATTGATACAATAATATAAGATATAATTAAATAAAGACATATAAAAATGATATCCTATTCAAACTGGGGAACATGTGAATTCATTACATTACATAAATTGGCCATTTTATTTACCTGTACTTAGTAAAATAAACTTTACATTGTAAATGAAGGCTATACCTTACTGCACTATACTGTTAAATCCAACATCATGCTGTCTGTGTAGAAACCAAAAATGCGTTCCTCAATCAAGATTACTGGTGGGATTTATTTTAGCATCATGCGCATTCTCTTCTTGAGTTAAACTTTTTCAACTTGCGCAGAAGACGTGTTTGAGGCAAATAACGCGCGTTTGCATCAATAACAAGCCCAATTTGCGTCATGCGCATTGCCCCACACGAATTTGCATCTTTACATTGATGTTGTATGTAATCTACACCCGCAAATAATTAATCCACACCTCAGATTTAAAAGACAGTCGTGCTGCTTCTTTTTGTTGTCGTACTTCTGTTGGGTGTGTGCACACGCGAATGAAATCTGACACCAGCATTGCAAGCAGAGTTCAAGCAGAGTTTAACGCAGCTAGCGCACAGTGACTGGATATCAACTCGCTGTGGCGTTTATAAGCGTGCAGATCACGCGCATGCGCACATTAACAAAAGAGCAGGGAATGTAAATCTGACAGATTTAGATGGATAAACCGAAAAACCGCAATTCACCTGCGCGTATTGGACCGTGGGGGTCGAACCGAACGGGTCAATAATGTATTGAGAATTGTGGCATCCCTAGTGGAGTGTAATTTTTATTTTGATCCTAAGAAAGGTGAGAAATCAGGCCAGAACTACACGGGAGGAGCTGGTCAATGACCTGAAAAGAGCTGGGACCACCGTTTCCAAGGTCTTCCAACATGACAATGACCCGAAGCACACAGCCAGTGGCTCTGTAAGAAGCATATCAAGGTTCTGGTGTGGCCTAGCCAGTCTCCAGACCTAAACCCAATAGAGAATCTTTGGAGGGAGCTCAAACTCTGTGACAGGCCAGAAACCTGACTGATCTAGAGAAGATCTGTGTGGAGGAGTGGGCCAAAATCCCTCCTGCAGTGTGTGCAAACCTGGTGAAAAACTGCTGGAAAGGTTTCACCTCTGAAGTAGCAAACAAAGGCTTCTGTACCCAATATTAAAATTGACTTTCTTAGGTGTTCGAATACTTATTTGTGGCTGTATCATACAAATAAATGGTTGAAGAATCAGACATTGTGATTTCTGGATGTTTAAATTTTTTTGATTATGTCTCTCACAGTGGACATGCACCTACGATGACAATTTCAGACCCCTCCATGATTTCTAAGTGGGAGAACTTGCAAAATAGCAGGGTGATCAAATACTTATTTTCCTCACTATATATATATATATATAAATATATGAAGAGTTTGGTTCCAAAACGCAATAAATCCATTTTGACAAATTTTGGTAAAAACGTGTTTTCTATACCAAGAAAGTGACAAGATGAAAACAACTATTTTCTGTTACAAACTTTCACACAGCATCTTTAGGTTATAAAAACATTAAAAATTCAAATCCATAAGTTGATTTTCAAAGATTTATTATAAAAACGGATTATTTTTTCCACAAAATGCAATAAATCCATGACAAGTTTTTATTCAAAATGCTATAAATCTATTGAATCAATAGCCTATATAAATGTGCATTCATCTTTGCCGTGTTATATTCATTTAGTTGACTAGTTGTACACACTATTAAAAATATAAACATTAATGTTATTAATCAAAACACTTACTTTGTCATATTAAGAACCCTGTCATTGCGGTTACTTTACGTCTTCGCTTAACGTCTTTCACAGAGATCCGCTGTAAAATGTTTTTGGTCCTGCTCGATTTTCGTTGACTTTGAGTAAAATTATGTAAAGTTTTTCATAAGATCCTCTGGGGTCAATGTGTTAGCATGAGAAGCTTGATGCTGTCAGGAGAACAAGCACCTGTCTCCCGAGTGCCTCTCAGGGAAATTGTTAGATGCTGATGGCTTATGTTTCTTTCCCGTCACAGAAAACCATCACATGTTTAGCGATGCAATTAAAGTATTATTTTGTTTTGTTTGTTGATCACGTAGTACAAAGTAGATGAGGAAAACCAGGACTCCGTGTACTCAGCGCGTCCGCCATTGTTTGTTTACATTGCGTGAACGGTGGGCTGTTATATCAGAAATGGATTTATTGCGTTCTGTAAAAAAGGGGTAGTGGCGTTTGTCGCATTTTGGGAAAAAAGGACGAGAAGATGACAGAATAACACGGCGGATATTGGATTTTGCGTAAAATTAAGAATTTACTTTTAACTACTCACCTGATATAATGCTGATTTTGGCAGTAACTCATTTTTTTCAAAAATGGCGTTTATTGCGTTTTGGAACCAAACTCTTCATATATATATATATATATATATATATATATATATATATATATATATATATATATATATATATATATATATATATATATATATATATATATATATATATATATATATATTTTATTGTACTTAATAAACTGACAAATTGATAAAAAGTAAGTAAGAAAACATCTGTTGGTGGAGGAGGTCACCAGCTGTGGTTTTCCCTTTCCCCTTATTCCTAGGGAGTTTTGCCTGGATTACTAGACTTACTCCCAAGTGTAAGATGAAAACATTCTTGTGCATTCAAGCATTCAGTAAGCTCAGCACATCTACGCACTCGACTGTAATTACACTAAGTACCAAAGATAAGTGAGTTTTGGACATAAGAGCCTGATGCACCTACGGCATAGATTCATCTTCGTCTGTATTCCCAAATCATAAGCTATACATGCCAACGTTGAGCTTGGATGAACTTATTTTCAAAATGTCAAAGATGACACAAGCTGTCAGGCAAGTAAATATTTAATAAGAATTAGGTTTATCTCATCAAAAATTAAATATTGTGCATCCGTAATGCAAAGGAAGACACAAGCAACATGACGCAATAGAAGTAGGCTACATCACTCCTTTTGAAATATACATACACTCCATTTTGCATAGCACACACATATTACATATTAAACTAAAGTCTGTTATAATCTACATAAAGCATCGAGGTCTGATCTGAGGACAGGTGGTTTTATGGGTAGTGAATGATGATGAAATGACATAGTTTTGATTTGTAAAGAACGTTTTTGTGATCATCAGATTACATGTTGTGTGATCTTAAAAATGGTGTTGAGTAAATAATGATAAATAAATGATTTTTTTCAGATGCATCTACCACAGAGCAGCAGGAGTTGTTTGTGCAGAAACTACAGCAGTGCTGCATAATGTTCGACTTCTTGGATTCGGTTGCAGACCTCAAGAGCAAAGAGACCAAGCGTGCCACTCTCACTGAACTCGTCGAGTATGTGTCTACCAACAGAGGCGTACTGGTGGAGCCGGTCTATCCTGAGATCATCAGCATGGTCAGCATTGGTCACAACCATGTCCATCATCCTTTAATACTATTTATTTCATTTGAAATGTTTCTTTTGTGATCTAGTTAAAGCAAAAACAGCGGTTTATTTTTTACAGGTCAACACAAATTTATTTAGGACCCTTCCACCGAGTGAAATCCCAGACTTTGACCCAGAAGAGGATGAACCCACGCTAGAGGCCTCCTGGCCCCACATGCAGGTTAGTTTTCTGGGTAACTTTAAAGGAATATTCCATTTTCTTAAAAGAAAAATCCAGATAATTTACTCACCACCATGTCATCCAAAATGTTGATGTCTTTCTTTGTTCAGTCAAGAAGAAATTATGTTTTTTGAGGAAAACATTGCAGGTTTTTTCTCATTTTAATGGACTTTAATAGACACCAACAACAATTAATACTTAACTCAACACTTAACAGTTTTTTCAACGGAGTTTCAAAGGACTATAAACAATCCCAAACGAGGCATAAGGGTCTTGTCTGGCAAAACGGTTGTCATTTTTGACAAAAAAAATAACAAATATACACTTTTAAACCACAACTTCTCGTCAAGATCTGATCCAGCTCGACCTAACGTAAATGCGTAGTGACGTAGGGAGGTCACGTGTTACATATATAAAACGAACATTTGCAGACCATTTAAACAATAAACTGCCACAAAGACATTAATTAGTATCAGTTGACATACAACAACGTCGGAACGGTCCTCTTTCAACACATTTGTAAACACTGGGGCGGAGTTTCGCGTTTGTCTTCTGTGACCTCTTGATGTCATGACATATTGCGTGGGGTCAGCTTTTAAGAAAAATTTTTCTTTTAAGAAAATGGAATATTCCTTTAATGTTAAAACGTTGTGGACAAATAAAGTCTTGTGAAAATTTGCATATATAGATTTTTAATGTTTGTACGTCTTATATAATGCATGCATGTTTTATGCTTTTATTGTTTGCTGTTGCTATCTATTATTAAGATTTTGATTTCTACATGCCGGTTGCACTAAAGCAATATTACATCTGTATGGCTTTGTGTTTTTTTATATATTTTCCAGTTGGTGTATGAGTTTTTCCTTCGATTCCTCGAAAATCCAGACTTCCAACCAAGTACTGCAAAACGTTACATTGACCAGAAGTTTGTGCTACAGGTATATGTGCTTTGCAAACATTTATGCAAAATGTGCAAGTCACTTTTTGAAGGTTGTATGTGAAGAGTTATCAAAGTGAAGACACCTTGATGACTATGGCTATTAACATTTACATTACCATTACATTGGCCTCTAAGCCACACCTAATATCAAAAAACATATTTAAAGGTATAATTTATACAAAAAAGAAAAGCCATTCTCGGTGTATATGATTGGCTTTTTTCAGGCGAACACAATTAGAGTTATATTAGAAAATATTCTGGCTGTTCCAAGCTTTATAATGGTTGTAAAATGTAAATAAACATGTTTAGCCAAGTGTCTTTTAAAGGGATAGTCCCCAAAAAATGATAATGGTAGTAAAAAAAAAAAAGCCCAAAAAAACTCCATCCATCCTTCACAGAAGTAATCCACACGGCTTCAGGGGTACCGTAAGTTCTTCTGAACTAAGTTTATCTGTGTGATTTTGTAAGAAAAATAACAATATTTAAAACTTTACAAACTAAAAGTATGAGTATGTAGTGACGAACGCGGAAGCGCAGAGAGCAAAACAACACACCAATCAGGAAAGAGAAATCTAAAATGGGGATTTAAAAGAAAATGTTTAAAGATTTCGATATTAGACAAACAGATTGTCTTTTTTGTTTGCCTGCACTTCCGCATTCGTCACTACGCCACTACGTCTCACATGCTACGTCCTACATTATAAGCTGACAACTCAATCTTGTGAATGTGCTTGACCATTACCAGAAGCTAGTTATTTTACTTTGTAAAGCTTTAAAAGTCCCAAAAGACTTTGCTAAAAAGCACATCATTTGGTGTATTTGGTGTAATGCAATGATTTTACGCGGGGGAAAGAAAAAAAAACATAGTATTTTCCACACAATACAGTATTGTTGCTTCTCTATGCCCCTCCTTTCTGAAACACGCCGATTTCTATAGACCGTTTCAGCAGTAACAACATAAACAAGCGGCTGTCGCGTCCCGCACGTAACTTCCGGTAAACTCCGCTAAGAATAAATAACAACAAAGTACTTTAAACGTAGTTTATTTATATAATAAGCAAAAAAAAACAACACATAGATTACCTAGGAAACCAAAACATTTGTTATTTTCGACGAAGCATTTGTTCAAGAGATCAGTTTAGCAACTAGTCAGACCATTAAAAAACGAAACCAGAAGTAAGGTTCGGATACAGACGTGTATCACGTGCGTCCGATGAAACCGTCTATAAACCTCATCGTTCTGAGAAAGTGCAGTGTGCTCCGATTGGCCAGCTATCCAATGATAGCAATAGTGAAAGGCAGGATTTGCGTATTAAAACAGCCCAATATCTATTCAAAACTAGTTTTGAACTAGCAGCCCAGTGACTATTCACAGCCCAAATACCAAAGCCGGAGTGTAGTTGCAAATTTGAATTTGCTCCACTTTGTGTATATCCAGCCTTGTACTCACTCTCCCATGTTCAGGAAACAGTCCTTCATAAAATGTGCAGCACACAATCAAACATTTGAACTGTACTGTTCTGAAACAGCGTTGTACATCAAACTTAACCATTGATGTCAATACTACAACACGAATAAAAGTTACCCCTTCTTTGCGTATACATTAGCGCGGTGTTATGACGTCCAACTGCGGGGGTCGGGGTTGAACCAAACGTTTTAGGAAGGCGTGGACGAGGCTTCACTTTTATGAAGAAGATCTCTTTGCGTTTAAAACGTTAATATTTGCAATTTACAGATCTTCTATATGCACATACATCTTTTGACACTATAAAGACAAAGGAAAACATGAAATTGGATCATATAACTCCTTATATTTTTCTTACAAAATCGTTGAATATTGATTGACCTTTTAACCTTTTACGCGTCACCCCACCCTATTGAGTTAAATCTACACTTTTGGAGCTTTCAAACAATATACAGTTTGTAATGATTAGATATGAATTCATATGCAAACATTGAAGTAAATGTAGGCGTTCTGCTGGTGGGACAGTGATATTTAGCAGAAAATAATTTTTTTTGAGGCACACTCTCTTCATAAATGAATCAATTACTCTCCCTACATAATTTATTTTATAAAACACTGTTGAAATGTCTATTCTGCAGGCTTAGACCTTTCCAACGATATATAGTTTGTAGTGATAGATTAAAATTTACATCAATAATATTAATGCAAACTTAGATGTCCCGTATTCGGGACGGCGACCCTTAACAGTTTAAAGGCTTTTGTAAGGCCCCTAGAGTAGAGGTCTACACGGGTCCAAAAATTCCTACCCGAACCCGATCAGACCCGTAAATGTGCTACACTGAACCGACCCGGACCCGTCTGTTGTTTTGAAAGCTGGACCCGGAACCGACCTGGACCCGTCTATTATTTAAAAGCTGGACCCGGATCCGACGCGGACCCGTCTATTATTTAAAATCTGGACCCGATCCCGTCCGGGAAGACACAGACCTGACCGGCAAATATTCTTTAGCTAAATGTTATTAATAAGTCAATAAACAAGTAGCGAAAATTAAACTTTTTGTCTTACCCATAACGTTAGAAGTTAGTCTTCTCCCTCCTTTTACCTGACTGTGTGATGCACAATCCTTATTTCCAAGAAAGTTCCATCCATGTTATTCCTCTCTTGACGATTGAAATGTTTAATGCTTATTCCAGCTTTAAAAGTCCACTTTGTTGTGTATCGGGTCAATTTGCTTAATAATGTTTGCCCATTTGGATTATAATAATGATTGCTCGTTCAGTGTCATAGCTGCTTTCGTTAGCTTTACGTCTTTGCTATCATCTCTGTGCTCTTTGATCAGAGTCGCGAAAACTTTAGATATAACAGCAAGACGGTCAATTTATAATATTATTATAAAAATTAGAGAAGTCAGTGCAAAATGCGCGGTACGGCGGAATATGTCCCGCCTTCTAAATAAAAGAGCCAATTGTCAAAGGTAAAGTCATTGCGTCTCACTGCAGAAGCTCCTGACTGGTAGCCAGAGAAACATTACAAGAGCGCATGCGCTTTAGCTGCCTGGTTGGAGCCACCAAATAAAAACTTTTTAACGCAATTTTAGCGTTCATCTAAGTTTTTGTTGCTGGAGAAATATTTTATTTAAATTTGAGTGTGTGTTCTCCGAGTCCGATCGACCTCGGGTATTACCCACGATGTTAAACAGACCCGAGACCCGAAGTAATAGATTGAGACCCGACCCGGACCCGGCTGATCATTTAAAATATAGACCCGAACCCGTATGGGTCCCGGTTCGGGTCCCGGGTCTTAGGGTCTCGGGTCTTCCGTGTAGACCTCTACCCTAGAGCCATGTGGATTGCTTTTGTAAAGGATGGATGGATTTTTTGGGCTTCAAATCAGAAGCACCATTTACTACCATTATAAAGCTTGGAACAGCCAGGAAATTTTCTAATATAACTCAGATTGTGTTTGTCTGAGCAATGATAATCGTATACATCGAGGATGGCTAGAGGGTGAGTAAATCATCATAATTTAAATTTTTTGGGTGAACTATCCCTTTAAAAGACACTTGGCTAAACATGCATTTGAGGAATCACTGGGTTTGCAAAGTCAGCCATTTAATCTTTGTCATATCTTCGAAAAATGTTTGAGTTACTTATATGTAAACTAGATGTTTACAAGCAAAACTGTCAATTCTGTGTGTACAGAAATTGTTATAACAAAGTCGATATATATTTAACACATATATTTCTTGTGTTATCTTTATAGCTATTCATGTGGTCTTATTTCAGTGTATTTTGCACTGTAAATTCTCATAATGTGATTTTTAGATTTGCTCTTCACAAACAGTGATTCATCATTTCAGAAAGTCTTTTTCAAGGGGGACCAGAATTTTTGTCTATTGTAAGAAGTGTAGCTGTGCAAGTCCTTGTTTTTTTTCTTACTCCTGAGTTTATGAATCCATTATAATTGAAGTTAGCTTGACAGCTGGAGCATTCTGCTCTTTAGGTAAATATCATTTCTCTCTCAAAATGCTGAAAAACTTAACACTGAAATATAAAACTACACTTGGGGAAAGTCTTGGCCATGTTTATTTCTTGGATCTCACTCAGCCTCTGTCCCAGTGTAACCAGCAGGCCATCAGCTGTCCACATGGACCCGGTCATTCCCCCCGAGTGCACGGAATGCTCTGGAATGTAGTTTCAGCGTGGAAGGTGGTCAGGATGAGTTTCCATGATGAGAGCATTTCCTGGGCTGCTTTAAATAGCACCCTGTTGTTTATGCCACAGGAAGGAAAATGGGAGAATTGCTGTCCGTGTTGGGATAGAGCGCGTCATGAAAACTGTATAATTATAATAGAAATGTAGTAAATGATAATACTTGTGCTTGCATTAGTTGCATGTTTTTTGGTGTGTGCCAGCTGTGTTGACTTAAAGAGCATTTATTACATTGCTAAAAACAATTTTATTTTGTGTGCTTGCTGTAATACAATATGTAAAACACATTATTTTCCACATACTGTATGTTATTTTTGCTTTTTTATGCCCTGCCTCCCTGAAACACGTTGATTTTGGCATCATTCTGAAAAGCGCTGTGATTGGCCTGAATACCTCTGGCATCAGCCGGAAATGTGACGCTCCTTACCGTATTTGGAAGATTAGCTCCCAATGCAATATTGAAAGTCTTTACTACCTTATCAATACAAGCCAAATCTGGGGCTGGATCACGAAAACACTTTTAAGACAAAATATAAGGGTCAGATTCAGGCTTGTATTGATAATGTAGTAAAGACAATATTGTCTCCTGGCTCTCACTATTGCTTTTGGAGTCCCATCTTTCAAACATGGTAAGGAATGTCACATTTCCGTTTACGTAATTGAGGTATTCTGCCAATCACAATGCACTGGATAGCTGGCCAATCAGCTCAAACCGCACTTTCTCAGAACGATGAGTTTTGTACAAATTCACTTGTTACAAAGGGAGGGACTTATAGGTGCTATAAAAATGTACGATATGTGGAAAATAATGCATTTTTTTAACCATTAACGACACAAACACATTGTATTACACCAAATACACAAAGTAATGTGCTTTTTAACCACAAAATATGTGACCTTTAAGAAAAATTATAAGAAGCTTTTAAGAATGTTTCTAAGTGAAATTCAGGAACATGCACTGCGTAATATCATTGCGCCTCCTGCAGCCATGTTACGGCAAAAAAGTCCTTGATTATTACGGGTCAAGCTGTTGCCTACAATCCGTGTGCTTGTTGTAGTCCAAGAAAAGAGATTTTAAGTTGGAGACGATAAATCGCGTCATCGTTTACTTTGTGATTTCCACCTTTGCATATTGTTAAAATGTGTAAAATCGTAAATCGAAAAGTAGGTGCTCTTTAAAGATGCAGTTTGTATTATTTGCGCCGCTGGATGGCGCCAGATCAAACAACAACAATGATGTTGTTTACTGACGCTCTGAAGCAGCATGGAATTATGGGATTTGTAGTCTTTAACTCAACCGCTGATGGCCATCAATCAGACGAGAAATCACGTTGATGGATAAGGTAATCAAGTCTTATAAATGTTGCGTTTGATGACATTGTTTATTTCATTATGTAAGTTTATATGTGATGTTCAAAACGAAATTTTCAGTCATAGATATTAGTATTAGTCCAAATTCGATGGTTAACACAGCACAGAATTAAGTTTTCAACTTACAATCTACAATGATTTTTCACATAATGTATTGAGAGTACAAATCTTATTGTGAAGTGTCTTAAAATGACCATTTATATTGCTGTACAATACCTTTGATGTGCATATCGTCCGCGGGAAGACGCGCTGATTAAAAATCGCATACTAATGTTGTGATCAATATAATAGCATACGTTTTTTGAAGGGTTACGAATCAAAACAACTCTAGTTAAATGTTGTCGTGAAGCTCTCTCCATCCAGATAATGCAACAACAAATTGATCCTCCCTCGTTTTGTTCCAAACTCTTCTTGGGTCGTTTGGTTGGTCCGTACGCTTACAGGAGCTGACCCAACCAGCGGCAGACGGTACAGAGATATCCATAAGTCCATAAGCAAGCGCATAGTTCCGCATTTGTCCACAACACTGGCTGCGTCCAAAAACTCAAGGCAGTGAGGACTGTGAGGACTTGTGGCCTTGCTGCCTCATGAGGACATGACTTCGGACTCGGAGGCCTGAAGGCCGCTCAGAGAAAGGCTTTCCGACGCACTTCAAAGGCAGCGTGTTTGAAATAAAAACAGAGAGCGCCTTTGTGATAACTAATCACATATTTGAAAACTACAATACTAATTTCTCGCTAGAAATGCAATTAAAATGTGTAAAAAGTGAAAATATAAGTTTATTTAAACAAAATTTGTGCTCCAGCCGCTTCCTTTGCCGCCATTTTATTTTTTCGAGCTCGACCACTGTGTTGTCATGTGGTTTACGTCAGTAAAGGTGGTGACAAAGGGTCACATGGATATTAACGTCATTGACAGGAGACTGCACTGCCCCGTGTCAATGTTTTGAATGGATATTTTCTCACGATTTACAAGTAGTTGAAAACATTACAGATATTGATAGTAATCAGCTGGACAAAATATATAACACTGGCCTAGTGGTTTTTGGACATTTTACTGCAAATATCTTACAAATTGCACCTTTAAATCCTATAGGGTTGGTTTCCCAAACAGGGATTAGATTAAGCCTAGGCCTTAGTTAAATTAGGACATTTAGCAAAGAAGCATTGTAAAAAAAAGATTACTTTTGCATATTGAGGCAATACAATGGTACTGATGTATTTTAAGATATGTCCGTGCAAGTTGTGTTTAGTTTAGACAGTTCTAACATTTATATTAGTCTAGGACTAGTTTTAAACCCTGTCCTGGAAACCACCCAATAGTGACTTAATCTGAAAAGGAAAGCTGTTTCAGAACCAAAGAATGGAGTTACTGTTTAAAATTGCTCTGTACTTTAGATAAATAATTAATAATGTCCAATAAAACCAGGAATCTGTATTAACTAAATATACTGTCCATTTCTAGTTGAGTAGAAGAGCGCAGATTAAAAATAGAAATGAAATGGAAAAGCCAATAGATACAGTATACACATGACTAGTAAAGAACAATCGACCTGCTCTATTAATGCATGTGCAGTGGGGTCCTAATGATAGGTGACCACCTATCTGCCTTGAGTAAAATACTGTTTAAACGTGCATTAGTTTAACACTAGAGGGTGATAAAGCTATGCTCAAATGATGATCTGTTAAAATAAACTTGTCCTGCAATGTGCAAAGATGAGCGTTTGTAATCCTGTTTGAAATTTGCTTTCGATTTCCTAAAGTATAAGACATTATTAATGGCTTTCAGACTCATTAATGTCAAACAATGCATCATGATCAGATGCATCACTCACAGCAGGGTTATTGTCCCGAGGCAAAAGCTGTGAGAAAATGCATTACATAATGTGTGCGCTTGTGCACATACACATCTAATGTGACATTACAGTTGACATTGCCAGATGAAAACATTCCCATAAAATAATCTATTACGAGTTAGCATGGGAGATTGTTTATCATGTGGCAATAAACTGTAGTTTTTGTTATTTTAGCTTTGTTTTATGTGACGTTTTGAGGAGGAGTTATTATACTACAAAAACAACAGACTAAGAAAATAGAAACTTATGTCCAATGGAAAGAGATGCTTGTTTTTTTTCAGTGATATGAATATAGCTTTGATATGTTATTTGAACATTATGAATAATCCAAAAAAACCTTCACACACATCAATTCAGTTTTATTAGTGTAGCACATCCTGTTCAATATTCAACCAATATTACAGTTTTTTACGATTGCTTACACACAAAATCTTTTCATGTCACACGATTTTTGAAACCTCTCACTCAAAGTGCAAAACTACATGCCAAATCTTCAAAAAGCATAAGCTATTTCTCAGCCTTTGACTCAGTTTTCAATTGCATAAAACACTTTTTTCAAAACACTACACACAATTGTCTACCTAAAACACAAAGATCTATGAGGAAGTGACTTGCTTTCCTTTTCCAAACACAACCAATCAAAATGCTACACTTATTCACCAGGTCACACAGACACACTCCTCACATGTGCAAACACTAATTGCTTTACTGATCACTTAAAAATCACTGCTTTACTTTACAGTAGTATAGATAGGCCTATAAATAGGTCAAAGGTCAGATTACCTGTTTTGGCAATCTGCACCCCACCCCCCCTGCCAATTCCTGGACCGGGACATCACACACAATATACCGTATTCTACTGTAAAGAATATACTTTTGGTTTACATGTTTATAGTTTTGTTGTATGCTAATGTATACAACAGTAATGTTTGGACTAATAAATATTTTATGTTTCTACATTGCATTGGCGTTTTCGGTGTACTTGTTACCCCTCTCAGCAGATTACTTTCACTGTAGATCATTGTATTGAAATGTAGATATAAGCCCATGAAAGACCAAAGATTTAGAACAGCAGTGTTAAAGGATTAGTCCATTTTCTTAAAAGAAAAATCCAGATAATTTACTCACCACCATGTCATCCAAAATGTTGATGTCTTTCTTTGTTCAGTCGAGAAGAAATTATGTTTTTTGAGGAAAACATTGCAGAATTTTTCTAATTTTAATGGACTTTAATAGAACCCAACATTTAATACTTAACTCAACACTTAACCGTTTTTTTCAACGGAGCTCAAAGGACTATAAACAATCCCAAATGATGCACAAGGGTCTTATCTAGCGAAACGATTGTCATTTTTGACAAGAAAAATAAAAAATATGTACTTTTAAACCACAACTTTTCGTCTTGGTCCGGTCCAGCGCGACCTAACGTAAATGCGTAGTGACGTAGGGAGGTCACATGTTACATATATAAAACGCACATTTGTGGACCATTGTAAACAATAAACTGACACAAAGACATTTATTAGTATCAGTTGACATACAGCAACGTCGGAACGGTCCTCTTTCTCAACACATGTAAACACTGGGGCGGAGTTTCGCGTTCGTCTTCTGTGACCTCTTGACGTGATGACGTATTGCGTCGGGTCACGCTAGCACATCACGACCAGATCTAGACGAGAAGTTGTGCTTTAAAAGTGTATATTTGTTATTTTTCTTGTCAAAAATGACAATCGTTTTGCTAGATAAGACCCTTATGCCTCGTTTGGGATTGTTTATAGTCCTTTGAAACTCCGTTGAAAAAAACTGTTACAGTTTTTTCTAATTGCTAACACACTAAAATGACATGAACAGCACAACTATTTAAACTGACACACAGAGAGCAACACGTCTTCTCAAGTCTCCAAAAGTCTAAACACATTTCCTGCTTTACACACATTTTGCAATTCACAATGGCACTTTTTAAATGCACTGAACACGGTTCTCTGCACAAGACACAACAATCGGACATAAAGTCACATGTTTGCCTTTTCAAAACACTACCATTCAAAATGACACTACACGAGCTAAATGGCCAATATATGTGCCACCTGCTCAAACACCTGAATGGTTAATTGTTAACACTTCAATCAGGATGTAAGCACTAGAAAAGATCACAGGAACGTCATTGGCCACAGAGCCATTATAGATGTTTCTGGCTAACGTTGTGGGAACATCACAATGTGTGCTGCCATCTCCAATATGGATGGTGTCCTCCACCGTCATGCCAACCTTGATACAACACAGCCCATATTCTCACATTTCTAGAAAGACTCCACAACATTCTCATACCATCAGAGTGTATGAATGATGCAGACCAAAGAAACCGGTATGTTGTAGTATGGCACAACGTGAGCTTTCATCGTGTAGCTCCAGTCCAAAACTGGTTTGCTGACTACCAAACGTTTATCGTGCAATACCTCCCGCCATACTCGCCATTTTTGAACCCCATAGAAGAGTTATATGGAAGGTATATGACCACCAGCCCTTTGTGCGCATGCCTCTTTTGCAGGCTATTGAAGAGACATGTGATGAGATTGATGTTGGTGCAATTTAGGGATGGATAAGGCGCTCAAGGTGCTTCTTCCCTCGATGTCTGGCAAGGGAATATATTGCCTGTGATGTGGACGAGGCGTTATGACTTGTTTGGTGAAAAATAAAAGAAAATTCAACAGCATGTGTGTGTATCTGCAAATATTTTTGTGCATGTGAACAATCTAATACATATTTTAGTATTATGGCAAAGCATACTAAAGAAAAGTGCACTTTTCATTATGCCCAACTGTGTGTAGTTGGTAAGACAAAAATCTGGTAACATGAATGAAGTGTGTTCCAATTTGTGTCAAAGTTTGATTTTGATAATGTTATATGTAGTTTAGGTTGGAGTGCTTCATTTTGCAGGATATATGTGGTATTTTGCTATTTGGGTGTGTGGTTTTGTAAATTGTGTTCAGTTTTTTGATAAAACCAGACTAGTTTGCAAAATTGTGTGTTAGCAATTGGAAAAAACTGTAAGTGTTGAGTTAAGTATTAAATGTTGGGTTCTATTAAAGTCCATTAAAATTAGAAAAATCCTGCAATGTTTTCCTAAGAAAACATAATTTCTTCTCGACTGAACAAAGAAAGACATCAACATTTTGGATGACATGGTGGTGAGTAAATTATCTGGATTTTTCTTTTAAGAAAATGGACTAATCCTTTAAGATGGTATATCCAAAAATGTATTATTATGAAAGAAGTGTTTGCCATTTGATGCAAATGCTTGATTCTGACATGTGTTTGTGGCATTTTGAATACAGTGTTGCATTTTGAAGGAGAAATGTGCTATTTTGCATTTTGTGTGTGCAGTTTTGAGAATTGTGTGTAGAGTTTTGAAAAAAGGAGACTTAGTTTTGAAAACGTGTGTAAGCAATTGGTAAAAACTGTAATTACCATGTTTTCTGTATATACACACTACCGGTCAAATGTTTTGAAACACTTGACTGAAATGTTAACTCTTAAAAATCATTTAATCTAAAGGTGTATGGTTAAAGGTTTGAAATTACTTTCGTAGACAAAAATATAGCTGTGCCAAACACATTAATTTCCGTTATTTTAGAAAACAAAAATGTTATTTTATAATATTATTAATATTAATTTTTAAATAGATGACTTAGACTGAATATTGAAGGAAAAGCAGCCAATTAGAGCCCAGATTAATAATAATAATAATAATAATAACTTATATAGCGCCTTTCATGGTACCCAAGGTCGCCTAACAAATTGTGGGGGGGGGGGGGGTTATGGGACAAAGAAGTGTGTGGAAAGAAATGTTTTGAGGTGCTTTTAAGATTAGATTAAATGTGAACTCCTTTGATATTCTTCCCACGGTGAAACTTCAGGAATTCGCTTCTTGTTAAAATGACACGAGTAGCCTACGGTTCTGCAATTTCTAGGCAAAGGGTGACTGCACTTCAGATGATAAGAAAGTTTTGATTTATTTTGGATGCTTTTCACCAACATAAAACTTTTTACCAGTAGTGTATATATCTGGGTGTTAGAACCTTAACAACCAATCAATAAGAAATATTGTTTACATATTTCTATCTTTCAGTTTTTTCCACTTTTATTGCACATACTTTTGGTTTACATGTTTGTAATCAAAATAGTAATCAATATAGCATTGAAAATAAAGTGCCACTTTAGGGTAAAAAACTGATCACCACTTGTAGAAACATTAAAACTGTGTTTTGTTTTTGTCCCACTCTTTGTTTTCTTTGACCTTGAAGCTCTTGGATCTGTTTGACAGTGAAGATCCTCGCGAGAGGGAGTTTTTAAAAACCGTTCTGCATCGCATCTATGGGAAGTTTCTGGGTTTGCGTGCCTTTGTTCGGAAACAGATCAACAACATTTTTCTAAGGTAAGAAAACCGCTTATGTACAAATACAGTAAAAATAAAAAATATTGTCCTACATTATACATGCTGTAGTTATGCAGCTGATTGCCAGTAACTTACTGTAGATTTTAATTGATGTTATTTACTGGCAAGAGTCCGTTCAAAGTTAAATAAACATTAAACATTAACAAGTCCTTATGTCTACAGAACAAAACCATATAATAACAGCCTCATGCAAAGCATGAGAGACTTGTACCATAATTAGAGATCATCATTTTGCATAGCTTTATCACCCTCTAGTGTTAAACTAATGCATATTTAAATAGTATTTTATTCAGGGCTGTTAGGTGGTCATCTATCATTAGGACCCCCCTGGCCTGCACATGCATTAATATACACACGACTATAGGGTCTGTAAGGAGCCGTTTCTATCCCTGAGGTCCACCCAAGGTCAGACCCGAGCGTGTCAGTTATAATATTAACAGCCTTTGGTAATTTAAAATGAATGTGTTTTTTTTAACGGGACAGAGAAGACCCTAACTATGTTGCATCTGTGCATGGAGTCCTTTTCCTCTCCCCACAACCCCAGTGCTTCTCCTTACATCCAAAAACGCACTTTTTCTTTCGTGCTATTGTTGAGTCTTGATATAAAACAAAGCTGTCGCATGAAGTGTTGCCTGCGAGTTCTAGCATTCTTGGTTCTCGCTCTGGCACTGATTGTCTTGTGGCCATGCTTTTCCGTAGGGAGTGCCCATAAAAGAAACATGATACATACATCTACCCATCTTCGAAAACTTTTCGAAACTTGTACCCTGAAGTGCATTCAACACAGAAATAGTCTGTCACACGTCCAACTGCTTTTTTGTGATTTGTTTTGAAACAAAGAATGACCCTGCCAAATTTTACAATGGCACAGCTGAAAACATTATATTCTTGTTAGCCCTTATATAATTCATAGCCCGTATTAATGTTAGCTAGAAAAAACGAAAAAATATAGACCTTGTGTTTCAAAATGTTTAATTTAAATGCAATTGTTTCAGTTTTCAAAGCATGAGCAAGCAATCTTGAATTATAAACGGGGTAACTAACATTAGCTAATTTAAGGTGACAATGTTTTTTTATGTTTTGCAGACATTACTGCACTCATTACACCTAGAAAGCAAATCAAAACCTAAGCGAAAATATGATGATCTTTTATGTTAAACGGCTCAAAACTGCTTATTTTTTATCAAAATTTCCTGCTTTGTTATTTAATTTCTTTTTAATAAATTATTTTCAAAATAAAATGATACTTCTCAAATATATTTTGGTCTAGAATTGACCCTGTCACGCTGTATAATCATCAAACTAATGCGCCCATGTCAATTACATTATTATTGTACATTTTACTTGTTTAAAAAAACATAAACAATATCAAAAGAAAACCTCCACAACATCTTATGAACAACTATTTAAGTGCCCCATCAGTTCTTATTCTTTGACAAAACATTAATCATACAAATATTCAGGCACAAAGGATTATGTTTATTCCTCACAGTAATTTTAAGTTCATTACACATATTTTTAAGTTAATAAGTTAAATGAACTAAGATTTTTTAAGTTAATTGTCCAAAAAACAAACTTTAAGAAATATTTACTTGATTGTTTAAGTGAAGACAGCTTTTGAGTTTTCATAGGTGATTCATTATCAATTTAGTTTTAAACGATGCATGATGCTTATTTGTTTAGATTTTTGTAAATCTCTTAAACCTAGTATTGCTGTTATTCTTGTAACAAAATGTATTTTTTTACTTGTGTAATGAATGTTAAAAAAGCTCATTGCAGATGTGATTTCCCAGGTTCATCTACGAAACCGAGCACTTTAATGGAGTCGCTGAACTTCTAGAGATTCTGGGCAGGTAATGTTCAGTTATTTTTCGTTTCACTAATCCATGCTGGGTAACCTGCATTGTTCTTTCAGTGCATGACATGATGTTAGACTGAATTTGGATGTACTGCAGGGCAGGCTTATGCACCATTCAGAATTGAATTGAGAATGACTCCTAAATTCCAATTCAATTCTTGAATTTGAATTGAATTTGAATTGATGTCAAAAACAGGATCTAGAATTACAATTCGAATTTGAATTAAAGGAAGCAGAATTGCAATTCAATAGAAATACAAAGAAATTCATATACATATTATACAGTAAGTAAAGTGTTAAAAATGAAGCTTTCAGTATATGTCAGATATGATTGCATTACATCATCTATAAATTATATTAGTTTGAACTACTTGTACAGATTACATTAACAGAAAATGTTTTCCCCCAGCAATTAATGTTAAAAACTTTAGTCACATATCAAATAATTAAGTTAGATTTTTTTGTAATTGTAATTTTGTGGAACACGATGGAACATGACTTCATTTCTTAGAATGTTTTACTTTAACCAAGTATTTAAAATGGTTTCCAAAAATTTTCCAAAGTAACTTTCCTAACACTGAATGTATGTGAGATTCTTTCTGTTTTGTTTTTGGAATTTCTTTGAATTGCCATGAATTTAATTCCACTTCCTGTCATTCCAATTCCAATTCAAATTCAACTTCCTGTAGGGCGGAGTCAATTCAATTCAAATTCAAAATCATGAATTGAATGGGGGCCAATTCTGAAATTCTGAATTGTGCACAAGCCTGCTGCAGGGAGTCGGAAAGAGATTTTTTTTATCTAAGGTTAAATCGTCTGTGTTGACATTAGTCGTGTCTCTGTGTTTGTAACGGCAGCATCATCAATGGTTTTGCTCTTCCACTGAAAACTGAACACAAGCAGTTCCTGACGAAGATCCTCATTCCCATGCACACTGCCAAGGGATTGGCACTGTTCCATGCACAGGTACTCAATCATCGTTACAGTGACCCTCAATGGGTTTTATATGGATGCCATTTTCTTAAAAACTTTAAATATTGTGTTGTAATATTCATGTGCAGATATTTGGTTAGAAGAAAACTTTATAATTGTGTCTCAGGTCTAATGACTTAAGCCCATTTATTTACTGATCTGAACCTGCTGTCTTTCAGCTGGCGTACTGTGTGGTGCAGTTTTTAGAGAAGGATCCTACGCTCACTGAGACGGTACTACATAACACACCAGAGCTCAGCTTTCTATCCAGTCCATTCATTTATTTTAAATGACAAAATAAGCCCACATGGGTTCATTGCCATAGCTGTTCATTGTAGGAAGAATTTATTCAGTCGAGACTTTTTCCATGTATACAGGGGGTCTGTTTCTCTCAAATATTGTTCACAAATATGTCTAAATCTGTGTTAGTGAGCACTTCTCCTTCCCTGAGATAATCCATCTACCTCACAGGTGTGGCATATCAAGATGCTGGTTAGACTGCATGATTATTGCACAGGTGTGCCTTAGGCTGGCCAAAATAAAAGGCCACTTTAGAATGTGCAGTTTTATCACACAGCACATGTCACATATGTCAAATAAGTTTTAAGTGAGCATGCTATTGGCATGCTGACTGCAGGAATGTCCATCAGAGCTGTTGCCCATGAATTTAATGTTCATTTCTCTACCATAAGCCGTCTCCAATGGCGTTTCAGAGAATTTGGTAGTACATCTTATTGGTCTTACAACTGCAGACCATGTGTAACCACACCCGCCCAGGACCTCCACATCCATCATCTTCACATTCAAGATCATCTGAGACCAGCCACCCGGACAGCAGCTGCAACAATCAGTTTGTATAACCAAAGTATTTCTGCACAAACTGTCAGAAACTGTCTCAGGGAAGCTCATCTGCATGCATGTCATCCTCATCGGGGTCTCGACCTGACTGCAGTTCGTCATTGTAACTGACTTGAGTGAGCAAATGCTCGCATTCGATGGCATCTGGCACTTTGAAGAAGTGTTGTCTTCACGGATGAATTACGGTTTTTACTGTACTGGGCAGATGGCAGACAACGTGTATGGTGTCGGGTGGATGAGCAGTTTGCTGATGTCAACATTGTGGATTGATTGACATGTCACCCATTGAGCATGTTTGGGATGCTCTGGATCTTATACGACAGTGTGTTCCAGATCCTGCCAATATCCAGCAACTTCCCACAGCCATTGAAGAGGAGTGGACCAACATTCCACAGTGCACAACAACCTAATCAACTGCATGAGGCAAATGGTGGTCACAATAGATACTGACTAGTTTTCGGACCCCCCAATACAGTAAAATTGCACATTTTGGTGTGGCCTTTTGTTGTGGTCAGCCTGGGGCCCGCCCGTGCGGTGGTCGTGCTGTCTGGTTAGCATCTTGATGCGCCACGTCTGTGGGGTGGATGGATTGTTTCGGCAGATGAGAGGTGCTCACTAGCAGATTTGGACGGATTTGTGAACAATGTTTTAGAGAAATAGGACTTTTGTGTACATCTTTAAGGTCAGCTCATGAAAAAAATGGGGGCAAAAAAGTGTTGCGTTTATAATTTTGTTTAGTGTATTTGCATAGATGGTTGACGTGTTGGTTTATATATAGTTTAAAAGAAGCCCTCATATACTGTAGGTCTGCTTCAGAGATATGTTGGTCAAAATATTATAACTTTATAATTTGGAGACTCGTTTGGAGTTTATTCTTCATGTTTGTTAAAGTGAAATCAATCTGGAGTAACTTGAGGTCAAATAACTAAAGGGCATGAAGAGATGAAGCAGCTGGGATACACCATTGTCAAAACAGGTCACTTAAACATCATAGAGGGTGAAGATGCTACGGAGCTCCTGTTGAATTGGTTTGGAGGTCCGTCACTGGCCATCTGGAATCCAAAGTAATGTCTTTTCTGAAGATGTAATTATACGGACGCTGTTGTGTTTGATGGACAGTGATTATATTGTGAGGTCATGGCGGCAACCACCATTATTGTAGATGTGATCGTGTTTGCCTGTATGCATAAACTTGCTTAGGGGTTTATACAGAGCAGCTTATTTTAGGAGCAATGGTGCTGAAGGCAGAGCTTTAGACAGGTTTATAATGCAAGTGCGTGCTGAACCATATGTGACCGTGGACCCCAAAACCAGCCATTAGAGTGATTTTTTTATTTATTTATGCATCATATAAATAAATAAGCAACACATATTACTAATGATAAATTAAATACATTTTGATGTATTTATGTTAGGAAATTTACAAAATATCTTCATGGAACATGATCTTTAATTAATATCCTAATGATATTTGGCATAAAAAGGTATAATTATGACCAATACAGTATATTGTAGGCTATTGCTACAATTCTACCAATGTGACTTATGGCTGGTTTTGTGGTTCAGTGTTACACATCAGGCTGTAAATTTACTACTAACTTAGTCTAATAAGCACCTGTAACAGAAATGTTCATAGTACTACATGTGTGTAAAAATGAAAATGCAGGTTGTTTCAGGGCTCATGAACTGGGGAATCAAATATTCGTATGATCTTTTGAAATATATTAGGCCGTAGCGTGCAGTTGGGTTCTGCTAAAAGGTGTCTACCACATGCAGCATGGCTAAATCTTTTACAATGACATTCCTTAATTATTAACTCTTTATTGTTATCTTTGTATCTCATGCTGATAAATTAGTTTGTTACTCTGAGGCAACATCATGCAATAAAGGCAAAAAGCAATATCTTGCACTCATCATTTAACCACCCACGTACGTTTATTTGTTTATTTTAATAGACTGTGTTTGTATTCATTGATATGACATTATACATTATGTATTTTACTTTATTTTATGATGTACATGTTACTTGTTTTCTAACTCGAATATTCATCTCCATGTCCCATTTAAGGTGATCCGGGGACTTCTTAAATTTTGGCCAAAGACGTGCTGTCAGAAAGAGGTAAAAGGATTAGTTCCTTGATCTATGCCCCATATTCGGTCATTACAGAAAGTTACAATATGAGTATACATGCAGCTGAAGTGCTATAAAAGGGAAACTCTTACATTTTTTAAGTAATAATCCCTTTCATGACAGTTATTTATAAACAAATTTTAGTTTAAATTGAAGTTAAATGTTTCAAATAGGTACATGGGAATGGTAAGTGTTTCAAATAGGAATATGGGAATGGTCAGTGTTTCAAATAAGAATATGGGAATTGCCAGTGTTTAAGAATATAGGAATTGCCAGTGTTTAGGAATATAAGAATTGTCATTGTTTAGGAATATGGAAATTGTCAGTGTTTAGGAATATGGAAACTGCCAGTGTTTAGGAATATGGGAATTGCTAGTGTTTAGGAATATGGGATTGGTTAGTGTTTAAGAATATAAACATTTTCAGTGTTTAGGAATATGGGAATGGATAGTGTTTAGAAATATGGGAATTGCCGGTGTTTAGGAATATGGGAAATGTCAGTGTTCAGGAATATGGAAATTGCCAGTGTTTAGGAATATAGGAATTGCCAGTGTTTAGGAATATGGGAATTGTCAGTGTTTGGGAATATGAGAATTTGTCAGTGTTTAGGAATATGGGAATTGTCAGTGTTTAGGAATATGGGAATTGCCAGTGTTCAGGAATATGGGAATTTGTCAGTGTTTAGGAATATGGGAATTGCCAGTGTTTAGGAATATGGAAATTGCCAGTGTTTAGGAATATGGGAATTGCCAGTGTTTGGGAATATGGGAATTTGTCAGTGTTTGGGAATATGGGAATTGCCAGTGTTTAGGAATATGGGAATGGCCAGTGTTTGGGAATATGGGAATTGTCCGTGTTTAGGAATATGGAAATTGCCAGTGTTTAGGAATATTGGAATTGTCAGTGTTTAGGAATATGGGAATTGCCAGTGTTTGGGAATATGGGATTTGTCAGTGATTAGAAATATGGGAATTGTCAGTGTTTAGGAATATGGAAATTGTCAGTGTTTGGGAATATGGGAATTGTCAGTGTTTGGGAATATGAGAATTTGTCAGTGTTTAGAAATATGGGAATTGCCAGTGTTTGAGAATATGGGAATTGTCAGTGTTTAGGAATATGGGAATTGCCACTGTTTAGGAATATGGGAATTGGCACTGTTTAGGAATATGGGAATTACCAGTGATTGGGAATATGGGAATTACCAGTGATTGGGAATATGGGAATTGCCAGTGTTTCAAACAATAATATAGGAATTGTCAATGTTTTAAATAGGAATATGGGAATTGCTTAAAATCTTGCAGGTTGTCTAATTTGATTCCTGTTTTGTCTGTCTCTGCTCTGAGTAGGTCATGTTTTTAGGGGAAATTGAGGAGATCTTGGATGTCATTGAACCCACCCAGTTCAAGAAGATACAGGAGCCTTTATTTAAGCAGATCTCTAAATGTGTAGCCAGTCTTCATTTTCAGGTACAGTGAATTAATAGGAAAGGAAGATTACAAAATACAAAGTTTGCTTTAGTTAATGCAGCATTCCTGCTTTATGAGGTCTGTAAGTGTGATTTGTTGTATAAGAGCGGCTCTTTATTTTCAGGTAGCGGAACGTGCACTGTACTTCTGGAACAATGAATATATTTTGAGTCTAATTGAGGAGAACAATGACAAAATCCTTCCCATCATGTTTGGAAGCTTGTATCGGATCTCCAAGGAACACTGGAACCAGTATGAACTGAGTTTTAATCAAGTTTATACTTTCATAACTGCGACTCCCCAGCTAAAGTTATTCATTTATAATTGACTGTTTTATAAAATCATCTTATAGAATGTAAAGAAAATTCTGTGCAAATAAACAAAGATTGAAATTAAACTTTGATGCTCCTAATCTCATCATTAGATTATGAGACTTTAGCCTGGATTTTACAGACAGGGTCACAAATGGGAATAAATTGACTGTCTGTGTTTCTTTTAAACAATGGGCACTTGTTAAAAAGAAAGTCTGTGCATTGCACACTTCTCACAAGTTTCTTATTAGAAACTTCAACAATGCGTTTACCTCACCAACAGATTTGATTATTTCATAAAACATATGTATTTGACTTTTTGTGGTGGAAAATATATATTTTATACATTTTTGCACAAAATTGTTGGTTGCAGCATCCATAGCTGTGTTTTATCATAATTAAACTACAGCTATTGAGCAATCAGAATCAAGTACTGGAATTATAGAAAGTATATTTATTTTTCCGCAGTTTAATATAAATCTTTATTTTGTATTGTATTATTAAATGTTTGTTTTCATTTTAAATATGAATCAAGTTGTTTTCTTCAAATTCTCAACCTTCAAATCTGCATTTAAAGTTATTTTCAAAGTTTTACTGTAAATATGTAAAGGCTAAAAAATAAACTTGTATATTTACTTTTTTCTTTACTCAGGACAATCGTGGCCCTGGTGTACAATGTATTAAAAACACTGATGGAGATGAACAGCCAACTGTTTGATGAACTAACAGCCTCATACAAATCCGACAGACAGCGGTAAGTTTACAGTCTCTGCTCTCTGGATTGTGTTTAAAATGACCTTACATGCACCTGACAGGCTTTTATATGTGTCTTCAGAGAAAAGAAGAGAGAGCAGGACAGAGAGGAACTGTGGAGGAAACTAGATGAACTAAGACTGCAGGAGAAGATCCAGAACAATAGACATGACATCCAGTTTACTTACAACAACAATAATAACAACAACAACCTTAAGGATGAAAGCCCTGCCAGAGCCATCACAGACAGCACAGAGAAACTCACCTGCGCTGAGTGATACAAGACGATGCTGTTTTCACATTACTTTGTATTGTACTGGCGTACAGATGTAAGCCGCTATAGAGAGCAGTGATGGAGCTTTTTAAAGACTAACTTAAATCAAATGCTATTTTCTTCCTGAGAAAGATCATATATTTTATGTATAAAAAGTCGTGTGATGATGTGAAGTCATGGGGGCGGTGTCCCCGATAGGGCTTAAGTTTAGTCCAAGACTAAAATGCTTATTTGAGCTGCCTTATGTCCAAGGTTTGCTCGGACTATCAGCGTACATATTACGTAATTATGAAGTAATGTGCACAACAGCGCATGCCCAATCAAAACTTTGAGACAGGACACACTCCACTACAAACAACATACACAATGGCAATGTACAGCGTTCTTTTAGTTTCACTTTTTGCTCTGTTGTTTTTTTGCAATGGTGAATCCACTACTTTTCTTCATCTCAAATCAGGCATCCGCAACTGCCTACTTCCATAGATGAAGTAAGGAGTATCTGAATTCATAGGCTGCCTTCAAAGCTTAGGCAGCTGACTTGTTGAATCAAAGATGTGTGAGATATTAGGACTTGGTTTGGTCCTTAAGAGATTGTTACTGGGTAAAAAAGCACATTCTGTGAAATGATGAAGTCTGAATATCTTTTACAGTTTTTCTTTAGGTGTGTGTAAAGGATGTTTAGATTTTTAATTCTGCCTTAGAAATTCTCAATTGCTCATAAAACTGTAGTAGTGATTCTGGCCATAGGATGACATTAGAAAGCTTTGTTTCATTGCAATCTAAGACGAAGCCACTTGATGGTGCACAACAGCTGTAATGGGACTTTAGTCTGGTGTATCTGTTTATAACAGATTTTTCGTGTCACTCACAGTCTCATTAAGGGTAAACCTTTTCATGATGCAAAGTTTTAAAAAATGCTTTTTTGTATCATGACTGGTCCACTGACTGTACATTTTGCAGCACATGAATAAATAACTCATCTAAGGAAGAAACACAACACTGCTCAACAATAAGAATGATGTCAAAGAGGTTTTTTCCCCCAAAATTTGATTCCCAATATAGAGTTCCTACTATGTTAGATAGATGGTATAATATTATTAAACTGCCATTGACATTCCATTCAACATTCAAAGATTGTTTTGCTTCAACCAAAATTGTCCCCTACTGTATAATGTTTTATGATCTCCTATTAAAGAAAATGTAAGAATGTGCAAAATAATTTGTTGTGTTGCGCTATCCTGCAATAAAATGCCAAGCTGATGTTGTTATTTTTATTATATGATTATGTGTAGAAGGTGTAGCCGCTTGGACAGAAAAATACTACATTTAAATTTTGTAAGATAAATGAATGTTTAGTTAACCTTACTGCAAAAATAACAATTTCTAGTGTCAGTGTGGTGTCTAGGTTAATTTTCATATGAACTTAAAGTTATACAAGTTCTCACAGTGACTGATGCTAAGAGAAGGGTTTTTGGGTTCTCCATGGTTAAATTTACAAAACATACTTAACTGAATGATTGTGTGTTAAATCAATCAAACACATGACCATACATATCAACTGTTGCTTTGTTTTTATATTCAAAAGCTTTTAAGGAATATTTTTGATCTTATATTGACTAGATCTTATAGTGACTAGATTCTACACTCACTTTTGGATTATTAGGAACAGCATACTAATACTGTGTTTGACCCCCTTTCACCTTCAGAACTACCTTAATTCTATGTGGCATTGATTCAACAAGATGCTGAAAGCATTCTTTAGAAATGTTGGCTCATATTGATAGGATAGCATCTTGCAGTTGATGGAGATTTGTGTGAAGCACATCCAGGGCACAAAGCTCCCGTTCCACCACATCCCAAAGATGCTCTATTGGGTTGAGATCTGGTGACTGTAGATGCCATTTTAGTACAGTGAACTCATTGTCATGTTCAAGAAACCAATTTGAAATGATTCGAGCTTTGTGACATGGTGCATTATCCTGCTGGAAGTAGACATCAGAGGATGTGTACATGGTGGTCATAAAGGGATGGACATGGTCAGAAACAATGCTCAGGTAGGCTGTGGCATTTAAATGATGCCCAAATGGCACTAAGGGGCCTAAAGTGTGTTAAGAAAACATCCCCCCACACCATTACACCACCAGTCTGCACAGTGATAACAAGGCATGATGGATCCATGTTCTCATTCTGTTCAAGCCAAATTCTGACTCTACCATCTGAATGTCTCAACAGAAATCGAGACTCATCAGACCAGGCAACATTTTTCCAGTCTTTAACTGTCCAATTTTGGTAAGCTCGTGTAAATTGTAGCCTCTTTTTCCTATTTGTAGTGGAGATGAGTGGTACCCGGTGGGGTCTTCTGCTGTTGTAGCCCATCCACCTCAAGGTTGTGCATGTTGTGGCTTCACAAATGCTTTGCTGCATACCTCGGTTGTAACTCGGTTATTTCAGTCAAAGTTGCTCTTCTATCAGCTTGAATCAGTCGGCTCATTCTCCTCTGACCTTTAGCATCAACAAGGCATTTTCGCACACAGAACTGCCACATACTGGATGTTTTTCCCTTGTAACACCATTATTTGTAAACCCTAGAAATGGTTGTGAGTGAAAATCCCAGTAACTGAGCAGATTGTGAAATACTCAGGCCGGCCCGTCTGGCACCAACAACCATGCCACACTTAAAATTACTTAAATCATCTTTTTTCCCCAAATCTGGAGCAACGTCAGCTCACCTGAAACGATCTTTGGGAGATGGAAGGAAGCAGGTTGAGCTTTATCATCAAAGCCACTTATGATGTTCTCCCTACCACCAAGAATCTAAACCAGTGGATTGAAGAAGATCCATTATGTCCTCTCTGCCAAACCCCAACGTCGCTAAGGCATATCCTTGTCGGCTGCAAAACAAGTCTTTCCCAAGGACGTTACACCTGGAGGCACAATCAGGTTCTAAGACAACTGGGATTGTTTTGGAGGGAAGGAGAACCACCACTAATGCCCTCCCTCCTCCAAAGGATTCTCAAAATCCACTTTGTGGCAACAACCAGGCTATTAATGGTAGTTGGAGTCAGAGGACAGGCCTTACAACAAGCAATTAGGTTGATGTCAGAAGCTGCTAAGCGAAGTAGAAACTGGCTGTGGCTAAAAAGGAAGGATCCTAAATGGGCAGCAAAATGGCGGACCCTCCGTTCCAATTTGTTTTTGATGAGCATCCCTCGCTAACTTCCCTCAGTCTCGTTCACTAGAATGTACGTCATTGCTTATGTTGTACGAGTGCCCACTACTGCTGGAACACTTGAAGAAGGTTCAAATGGATCACCCTAAGCCCTTGTGCATTTGTCCATAATTTGAACTGTGCAAAGCGCGAGCTGCTGAAGTGACGTCACAATCTTTTTGCATTGTGGTATATGGGTCTGCCTGAAGTGTACATATGAAGTAGACAAGGGAGTGAGAGTCTGTCCATATAAACTTCCCTCGTCCACTTGACGAAGTGGAACGCACTTCAAAATGGTGACAGGGATTCCCTCGGGGGAAAGTGTTTAGGGAAGTTTGCGAGTGCGTGTCTAAAACTGGAGTGAAACTGGGACGCCAGGTGTTGCTGTTGAGCCCTTTGGAGTGGCGTGGGCATATCAATGAAACACAAAGGAAGGAGGGTGCCCACCTGATGACAGTGAAGTGATTACTCCCCACTTAAGATGTCAATAAAGTGCCATTTATTCTAAGGGATTGAACTATCAATTTTTATACGCTCAACTAATATTGACTAGATCTTAACGTGAGTGGATCTTAAAGTGACTGGATCTTATAATGGCTGACTTGTATTGACAAGATCTTATATTGACTGGATCTCAATTGACTGGCTCTTAAAATGACTGGATCTATAGTGACTGGATCATAAAGTGACTGGATCTCATTGACTGCTCTTATAATGAGCTGATGTGTTATTGTAATGACGAATGATGGGGGCAGTGAGCTGCTTTAATGATGGAAGCTTTGAATCAAAGGTCAGTTACCAGTGGAGAGATTAATTAATTACAAATATAACATGCTAAATGTCATCCTGTAACTGGGAAGTTTGTTTTAAAGTTAATCATTTTAAGACAGACTGCCACAAAGTCAAGGTTAATAGCGCCACCTACTGACACAAATGCGCATTTCACTTTCATTCTCCTTACTGCACTATTTTAAATATACAATTTGGCAACACCCAGCAACACATTTTTACCTTTAAATTTTCAAAAGTTAAGAATTATATTTTTTATATTTTTTTGTCCAAGTATAATACATCCCAGTGGTCCCTGCAGTGTAATGAATTTTTAATAACTAATATATTATTAATACATATTAAGTGCTGTTGTACATGAAGCTCTTAAAATAATGACAAACATGTGGTCAATAATTACAATAGATTTAATGCTATACAAAACAGTTTTAGTTGGAGTTTGGTCGGCTGCATGACTTTCAACTGATGTCATATACTTTCAGAAAAAAGGTACATGAAGGTACAAAAGTTGTCCCTGGGGTGGTACCTTCTTAAAAAGTACACTTATGAACCTAAAAGGTATGTATTGGTACCTTAAGGGTACACATATCTATACCTAAATGGTACATGTTAGGACCTTTTAAAAGGTACCATACCATCCCAGTGACAAAAAGGTACAATTTTTATACCTATTTTCTGAGAGTGTAACATTTGTAAGTATTATGCGTTTTTTTCTCCAAAAGTTAAACTCTGCATACATAAACACAAAAATAAGTAAAGCTTTCACTTATACTTTATGCTTATTAAAGCTCTTTCTATAGTAAGGTTATGTCAAATTTCCCATGCAATGTAATATAATATTAACATAGCACTTTGAGGTCATTGAGTTGATGTAAATTGCGCTATAAATAAAATGTATTATTATTAACATAAAAAAAATATTAGAGTAACATAAATACTCAATTAGCAATATTATACTAATATGGTATGGTATAAATGGCACAAATGTGTTTCTTGTCCTGCACATGTGAAATCTTGAAGCATGGTCAGGACCCCTATGAGTCAGTAGACGTCAGATGTTCCCCTCAGAGTTGCTATATTGACGCATGCAGGAACCCCATTGCTTTCAATTAACCTTCTAAACCATTGATGCAAACAAGATGAGAGGACATTTCATGCTCCATCAGAAAAACTGTACAGCTTTAATGTTGTGTAAATTTAAATGTGTTAATTTGCTAAATAGGTTGCAATCAGGAGTCACTTTAAGTGCTCGCCTACTGAGTTAATTTTCCTGTCACTTTATTTCATTCTCACTTGCTGCCTATTGATGTGTCTGTTCTGCTTGACTCGTTTTGGTTATTTAATTGTAATTAAAATATGTTTGAAGAGAGAAACCTTAAAGGTGCCGTAGAATGTAAAACTGAATTTATGATTAATGCGAGCTCTGCACATATGGTAATGATATACTGTGAGCCTCAAACACCATTGTTTCCTGCTTCTTACGTAAACCTTGTGCATGGAAAAGACCGCTGGTAAACAGACCAATCTCAACATAACACCAACTGTGACGTTACAGTCGAGATGTACACCCCAAACATTAAATTAATTACAATGTTATTGCAATGCTAAAAACAAAGTTGTGACTGCTGAGTTAGCACTATATGCTAGTTAATGCTATATGCTAGCGTTTAAAGGTGCAATTTGTAAGATATTTGCAGTAAAATGTCCAAACATCACTAGGCCAGTGTTATATATTTTGTCCAACTGATTACTATCAATATCTATAATGTTTTCAACTACTTGTAAATCGTGAGAAAATTGACATTCAAAACATTGACACAGGGCAGTGTAGTCAATGATGTTACCGCCTTTAGTGACGTAAAAAACACATGACAACAGTGGTCGAGTTCGAAAAAATGAAATGGCGGTCAAGAAGCGTCTGGAGCATAAATGTAGTGCAAATAAAGTTATATATTCACTTTTTACAACTTCTAATTTCATTTCTAGCAAGAAATTAGTATTGTAGTTTTCAAATATGTGATTAGTTATCACAAAGGCGCTCTCTGTTTATATTTCCAACACGCTGCCTTTGAAGTGCATCCGAAAGCCTTTCTCTGAGCTGCCTTCATGCCTCCGAAGTCATTTCCTCATGAGGCAGCGAGGCAACAAGTCACTGCCTTGAGTTTTCGGACGCAGCCGGTGTCGTGGACAAATGCGGAACTATGCGTTAGCCCCTGTCAGGCTACGCGCTTGCTTATGGACTTATGGATTAAGTTACTCTTTACCGTCTGCCGCTGGTTGTGTGTCAGCAAAGAAAGCCCATGTAAGTGTACGGGCCAACCAAACGACCCAAGAAGAGTTTGGAACAAAACGAGAGAATGAGGATTTGGTGTTGCATTATCTGGATGAAGAGAGCTTCGCGGCAACGTTTGACTGGACCGAGATTCTGGTCCTGCTTGTGTTTTGCGCGATGGGTGAGTTTAAAACACGAATGCTATTATATTGATCACAACATTACTGTGTAGATCATGGCCGCGGGAAGTGGGGGTGCTGCGGGTGCTGCAGCACCCCCTGTTGGCGAGAGGGAGATTTTTTTTTAAGTAAAAATTTTTGCACAATTTATAGATGGGTTGTTCGGCGACGTCATTAACTGGTTGCAAGAGGCAGAAAGAAGAGACGTGCCTTGTGTTGTAGGCTAGCTGTGTCTGTAAGTCAAAATGCAAAGGAGTTGTTGCGGATAATAGTACCAACAGAGTCAGTGCTGGGTGCCTGATGTTAACATACCAGTAAATGCGACTATTACGTTAGCCCAACATTATAATTCATACATGTATCACAGTAACACTGCAAAAATAAAGACAGAAAAACAGTTCCAACTAAAATCAAGTTTTATTTATATACAAACAATAAAGAACGCTTCAATAATTAAGATTGTTGCAGTAGCGGATCAGCTCACCAATCGTGCTTTCTGCCTCCTGGATGCTCGCGCACCCTGTAATGTTTGTAAACCGGCAACCCCGTCTATATATTACTTATGAATATTTTAGGAAATTATTTTTGACACACGTAGGTTATTACGTGTATTTTGGATTTTAATTTCATGTGCCTACCCATCTCCGTGGCCTCATCCGAGCGCACTTCTCCGCCTTGCGTCTTTTGAAGACATGGTACGCACTCACCAGGACCCAAAAAGACTCACACACCTTTGGCTGATGCATGCCCGCACAGAAATTCTAAACTCCCTGGGCATTCGTACCCTCATGAGAGACTCATGACCGGCGCAATGCGCGACGCGAGTGTCTTTTGCTAGAGTAAAGAGCGCGTTGATAATATGCGCATATTAACGGGATGACAACGCGGGTTTGTTATCATGGATGCGAAGCAGCACAAACACGCCTTTTTAAAGGTTTAAAATTTAAAAGATTATTATTGAGTGTCTTGGACATAAATGATAACCGATTATGAGACGTTAGAAGGCGCAAAGGGCTGCTTCATCTGTAGCTAAGTAAATAAATGCTTCGCTTTTAAAGAAATGCATATATTTTTAAATGTTTTTTAAATGCTTCCCCACGAATTTATTGTATATAATGACTCTTTACCTGTGGATATGGTGAAATGAGAACGTTTGTAAATTCTTTATCTCTTGTTTGTAACAAATAAAGTATTTTTAGAGTACAAACCTTATATAAAGCCTAATATATTCTAAAAATGTAATTATACAGCATGTATTTCTTTATAAAAGTATACAATATCGGAACTAAACCCATTATTATTTTTGTTCAATGTATGAATTATTTATAAGTTAAAAAAGCCAGCGATAGTACTATTTAGTAAAAAAAGGTCTAAATAAGGTATGTAATTGTGAGAATATTTTACCACTGTTAATCGACGTGTGATCCTAACTTAAAAACGAAAGTAAAATATGTTCGTCTGGACATTGAAAATTTTGAAGTTTATTTAATATTATATGTTGTTATAATATTATATGTTGTATGTAAATATATATATGCAATGTATGTCTGAAGATGTAACGAAAGTAATTTCCCCTGGAATTGTTATAAGTATTTCTGCTTCTGATTAATAGCGCATATATTAATCTGATGTCTGTGTGTTTCAGACCCTGCTGTGTGCACTAAAGTGTATATGACAATAAAGTAGTGTGAAACTCAGTGTATTTATTTTTAAAATGTATTTTAAATGGGCCTATAGGCTCATAGGTTTTTGTAAAAAAAAAAAAATTCACAGCACCCCCTGATCAAAATGACTTCCAGCGGCCCTGGTGTAGATTGTAATCAGCGCGTCTTCCCGCGGACGATATGCACATCAAGAGGTATTGTACAGCAATATAAATGGTCATTTTAAGACACTTCACAATAAGATTTGTACTGTCAATACATTATGTGAAAAATCATTGTAGCTTGTAAGTTGAAAACTTAATTCTGTGCTGTGTTGGCCATCGAATTTGGACTGATGCTGTAACATCTATGACTAACAATTTCATTTTGAACATCACATATAATCTTACATAATGAAATAAACGATGTCATCAAAAGCAACATTTATAAGACTTGATTACCTTATCCGTCAACGTGATTTCTCGTTCGCGTCTGATTGATGGCCATCAGCGGTTGAGTTAAAGACTACAAATCCCATAATTCCACGCTTCTTCAGAGCGTCATTAAACAACATCATTTGATGTTATTGTGTTTTGGCGCCATCTAGTGGTAAAAATTCTACGTATTCCCCCTTTAAGCTGAAGTTCTACTATTGACATTACAGTTATGTTTAGCAGGTCCATACTGAAAAAAACACAAACTTATCACTCAGAAACGTCCATTAACAATCTCCAAACAATTGATTATTCCTCAAAATTTGTATCTTCGTCTGATACAGACTCAAACATAAGATCTGTTTACACACACACAGAGCTACAGAAATGAGCTGTTCTGAGAAACAGCCAATCAGAGCAGAGCTCAACATTAATATTCATGAGCCCTTCAAATAAGGTAATGGCAGGCCATTTCATTCCAAAGGCAAATCCTAGTGTTGTAAATGGACATGAAAAACCATCTCTGGATAATTTTTGCACTTAATAAAGCCACATACATTATATGTAGTTATCAGAGAACAACTTAACAGATTATTTCAATGCATTCTTGGCACCTTTAAATCAGAGAGAGAGACCATCACTTTAAAAAATCTGCCTATACTGCCGCCTCTGGCTTCACGTACTGAATAAAGTTTTATACAGTATAAAGAAATTTCCCCTCAAACCTTCAGTGGACCATCTGTTGATATCACGAACCAATCGCAGTGCTAACTTTAAAATCAGAGGACAATGATTGGTTGATTGGATGGTTTAAAAAGTGTCCTAGTTTTGTGTAAACCACTTTAAGCCTTACGAAACAGCATTATGCTCATCTGCACACAATAAATATGCTTGAAAACCTCTTTTAAATAGGTCACAGACAGTAATGTGGAGCACTGGGCCATTGTTTATGAGTGTGTATCTAATTCTGCATGATGACAATAGCTAAACAGAGGCCCACAGAACACGTTTTTTACCATTTAAAAGACGATCAGTGCGATCTGCCTTTATTTGATAGACATAAGTATTTTTTTTAATGTTGCTAGATAACCACCAAATCATCTGTCCTTTCAGTCAAGGATCAAAGCGTGAGGGCTCTTAAAACTTTGGTTTGGTGTTAGTCAGAAACTTTAAAAAGAGGGCACTTGCTGTGACCTTGACCAAGAGTGAGAGGTGCACAAACAAGAGGTCTTCTTGAAATGTAACCGACGTGAAATGACTCAAATCACTTTTTACCCGAACTTGACATGCATATTTTTTTTTTTAAACAAACCCTCCGGTCACCCGAGATGTAAGTGACATTTTCAGCTAGTCTTTTTTATTTTTTCACTGAAGAAAAAAAGTCATTTACATTTCGAATGACCAGAGAGTGAGTACATCAACAATTAATGTTTTATTTTGGGTGAGCTAACCTTTTAAGAGCGCTGGCTCAGACCAATATAATGAAAAAACGTAAAAGGTCATATAAAATAAGATTTTTTATAATGTGAATTTAAAGGCACCCCATGAAAACTATTTGAAAATTAATGTATAAATATTTGAAAAGGTAATCTTGATAAATTCTTTGTTGTATCCAGTTTTGTTGCAGTCCATTTTCTATTGTAGTTGATTTGTTTTGCCTGTGATAGGACCTGTAGACACATGCAGGTGTTGTATTGTACAGTGATCCTGGAGCATATCATCCACCAACATGTGCTCAGATGTTAGTGTAAGTGCAGTAGACAGTGTTATATAACAGACTGAACCCAGTACTGTTCTGTCCTGAGGCATTCAGATGTCATATAGGCTACATCTGAAGAAATCATGTTGCACGGCCAACAAATGTAGAATTAAGCAAAATATATAAATAAGAGAAGTGTAATGATCTACATTAAAATACAGAAAGTCAGGATAGAAAACAAAAAACATGATAACACTTTACAATAATGTTGTATTTGTTTACTACATTAGTTAACATGAACGAACAATGAACAATACGTCTACAGCATTTATTAATTTTAGGTCATTTACTTATATTCATAAAATCAAAAGTTGTATCTGTTTACATTAGTTGATGTACATTATAAAAGGGCCCATTCAGGTTCTTCATTCTGTTTGGTTGAAACGCGTTCTAAGCCGTAATAAAATACCCCGGTAAACCCACCAGGCTTGTGCACAATTCAGAATTGAATTGAGAATGACTCCTAAATTCCAATTCAATTCATGAATTTGAATTGAATTTGAATTGATGTCAAAAACAGGATCTAGAATTACAATTCGAATTTGAATTAAAGGAAGCAGAATTGCAACTCAATAGAAATTCAAAGAAATTCATATACATATTATACAGTAAGCGAAGTGTTAAAAATGAAGCTTTCAGTATATGTCAGATGTGATTGCATTGCATATTCTATAGAAATTATATAGGTTTAAACTAATTTTACAGATTACATTAAGAGGAAATGTTTTCCCCCAGCAATTAATGTTCAAAACTCTAGTCACATAACAAATAATTAATTGAAATTCTGTGGAACACGATGGAACATGACTTCATTTCCCAGAATGTTTTACTTTAATCAAGTATTTAAAATGGTTGCCAAACAATTTTCCAAAGTAACTTTCCTAACACTGAATGTATGTGAGATTCTTTCTGTTGTGTGACTGTGGAATTTCTTTGAATTGCCATGAATTTAATTCATTCCACTTCATGTCATTCCAATTCAAATTCAACTTCCTGTTGGGCGGAGTTAATTCAATTCAAAATTCCAATTCATGAATTGAATGGAGGCCAATTCTGAAATTCTGGATTGTGCACAAGCCTGAAACCCACGGTTCAGACCACATTACAGAAGTATCACTGCGCCACTGTTGCTGCGTACTGATTTATGAAACTAAACAATACAGTCTTTAATCATATTTTTTATTTTTCTATAATTGCACAATTAATCGTGATATCCAGATACATGTCAATAAATATTGTTGAGTCATCTCGTCAATAAAGAGAAAATGCTTCTCAAATCCATATTTCCGCTATTATCCACTAGATGGCGATATTACCCAACTTAACACAGACGCATTCACACAACACTAAAAACACTGTGTAAGTTTTGATGGCTTTGAATCTGATCTCTTAGAAAAGTTCTTCACAAAAATGTAATTACAGTATCTCCGCTTTAGCTGAAAATTGGAGAGGCGATAAGAGAACAAATGAAGGTAGGATGAAACTTTTTTTTTTTTTTTTTTTGAAAGCGGATGGTCTGTTCTTTTATTTGATATATTTTACGTTTATTTAAAGAAGATCATTTTTCTGGAAGGTATTAAACTAAAACTGGGTGGCAACTGTTTTTAAAAATGCTGACAGGGAAAAAGTTAAGCATGTTTCCAAGCATATTTGATCATCACTTCAACAGTTGCACAATATAAATATTAATGTATGAATTAGATAAATGTTGATTTAAGAAAATAAACACCACAGTCTTCAATCATATTTTCATTGTGTCTTTCACTTGATTCTGAGGAACTACTTTGTTTGGCGGAAGAGTAATATTTGTATTAATATAATTACAACTTATTTGTGTTTTATTATATGAAATCCTGCTATGTATATGAAGTAACCGTTTTATAAAAGCAATAAGCCCCGCAAAGCAGTGTTGTTACAGTACATTTTATAACAGCTAAGGGGGTTTTACTCCCATTCGCATCGTGCCTAACAACGCCCCTTAGCTGTTATAAAATGCACTGGTAACCCACTGCTTTGCGGGGCTTATTGCTTTAATGAACTAACATGAATATATTGACATTAACTAACATAAATAAATGGTGAAAAGCTATATTGTTCATCGTTAGTCCATGTTGGCTAATGCTTTTATTATGTAAATAAATACAACCTTATTGTAAAGTGTTACCATGATTCCTTCTGAATGTCAAAAGGCTCTACTTTAGTTTATAGGCCTGACACGTGAAGGTATTAATACAGACTCGGCTGATTTTGATGTTAATAGAAGCTGAAGTTAAAGACTTTATAAAAGAGACTCTGAAGTCACACAGGAATATTTTAATAACAATCCTAAAGCTTTCCCACTCTTTTACATCTCTTTGTGACTGATATGATGAAGGTTTATAAGTATATATGCTTACACAATAAATTATTACAGGCTTGGCAAAGAAGGATTACATTGTAGAATTGTATACAAGAATTACAAGTACATATTAGTACCTCAGAGGTACATACTTGTACCAAAGAGAGCTTATTAGTACTTCAAAGATACGTATGTATTACTATTACGATTCATTAGTAAAGGTACACATTTGTACCAAACATTTGTGCCTAAATGCTACATATTACGACCTTTTTAAAGGGTAAAGGCAGTGACAGCATAATTTTACAATTTTTTCTGAAAGTGCATGCATTTGAAACTGGGACTAGACTTAAGCCTTCTCTGTAAAACCAACCCTCTGTTTATCAAATAAATAAATAAATAAAAACTTTATTATTATATTAACTATATTAACAAAAACCCACTTAAAGGATATGAAATAGTAGTAGTAAATAATGATTACAACTTTTTTAAAAGCTAAAATATTTTCTATAATGAGGAGTGCATTCATGCACTATATATTTTCACAGGTTACAAATAATTCATATTTTACATTAATATTCACAGATCGTCTGCACTGAAACCTGCTGTTAGCAGCCTATGGCAAATATTTGACAGATTTTCTGGATAGATTCTGGGTGTCCTTCCTTTACTTACAACACATTTTGTTATAAGATGACACTTGAGGACACTTACAGTATAAGATGAGGCAGAGCATGTCAGCATAACTTTTCTCATCTTGATAAAAATACACATAGCACTTTATTTTGACATTTACTCTACATTATTCTTTCCCATGCAAAGCATGCTGGGAACTGGAAATCCTCTGCCCAGTTTCAGCAATGCTACTTTAACACCACATCAATCATTCATGTAGTCCCAGACCAAATGGATCAAGTTAGTTGATGGATCAAGTTAAGTTCATTAAAATATGTTTGTTTTCATTTGTTTCAAATAAATTTGACCAGTTTCTCATTCGTTGTAACTCAGTCAAAAGTAGTCTTTTTAATTTATTTAGTTTATTATTTTATAAATATATTGAATGTAAATGTTTTACAGTAAGTTCAATGCTTTCATATCGAGCCCCTAAGGTGACATTGGAGTAAAAAAATCTAAAGTTTAGTTTCATGTGCTCTGCTCACGTGAAACTTTCATATGCTCACGCGAAACTTTCATGTGAAGAATGGGTTTTTTAAAGTTTAGTTTTGCGTGTTCACGTGAAATATTTATCTGGTACTAAACAATGATCTTTGCATTATTGGTGAAAGTACGGAGCACCTAGGAGGACATGGAGCAAAAATTAAATAAAGTTTAGTTTCGATTGCGCACGTGAAACTATCGCGTGCTCACATGAAACTGTCGCATTTTCAAGTGAAACTATTGCATGCTCACGTGAAACTATCGGGCATGCACGTGAAAGCGAAAGTTTCACGTGCGCACGCGATAGTTTCACGTGAGCACTCGAAACCAAATGCGGTAGTTTCACGTGCGTACGCAAAAGTTTCACGTGAGCACGCGATAGTTTCACGTGAGCACGCGATAGTTTCACGTGAGTGAAACGAAACTTAAAAAAAATTCTTCACATGATGGTTTCGCGTGAGCAAGGGAAACTAAACTTTATTTAACTTTTGCTCCCTTGTCCCCCTAGGGGCTCAGTACTTTCACCAATAATGCAATAATCATTGTTTAGTACCAGATAAATATTTATATAGTTGCAAATTATAATCATTATTTATGAAATTACATTTGTTTTAAGTAGGGCTGTCAAAATAACAAAATAACGCGTTAAAAAAAATAACACAGATTAATCCATTTCGTATTGACCTTTGAACCACTCTAAAGTATCACATCAATGCAAAGGATCCAGGAGTTAATGTTAATCCGGAGGCACGACCTAGCACGTCCCAAAGGTAAAGGGGCTGATTTTTTATTAAAGGTTTATGTTCAATTGCACAAAAAAGCCCTGCAATTGATATTGCACTGTTAAACTTTTGGTAAATAATCTTCCTAAAGCACTTTTGAATTTATATCCTTAGCATATTATTGTAGGTCATTTTGTTGATTGTTATGGCCATTATTTGAACAGTGAAAATACTGTAATAATAAAAGAGTTTTTGAACTTGTCACTAATGCTGATTATTCATTGATTAATTTAAATTGAAATATTTAATACTTTAACAGAAAAAATTATGTATGCGATTAATTTATATTAATTAATCACAGAGTATGTAATTAATTAGATTTAATTTTGAATCGATTGACAGCCCTAGTTTTAAGCTATACTCTACAGCAGGGATGTCCACTATTGCTCCTGGAGGGCCAGTGTCTCTGCAGAGTTTTATTCCAACCCTAATCAAACACCTGGGCCGGGTTTCCCAAAAGCATCGTAAGGCTAAGTAGATCGTAAAAACGATCGTACGAATCATCTTAAAATTACGGGCCGTTTCCCAAAAGCTTCGTAACTTATGTGGCACTTGAAAATCATCGTAGATCTACGAGTGCTCTGGAGTAATCGTTCATTCATAAGTGCATCGTAAGACAACAGAGTTACAAGGTCACCTGCAGGACAACCAGCAAATTGCACTCCTGCAATGACGATAATGTAATGTTTTAAATGTTTATTTATTTATTGGGTTCTTCTTTGTTTATTTTATATTAAATATATAATATAATATATTTAAAATTCAAATGAGAAATCACATTTAAATGACTAAACATAAATTAATAAAGAAGGAAAACGTATTTTGTACAAGTTGGTAAAAGTTTTTTGTATTTTGGTAAAAGTTGGTATAGCAAATTGATAAATGGTTCATACCGATTGCTGCTATAATTCATCTAAACATTGTTTTGAAGGGAAATGGCATCTAATTAAAGAAACCAAATAAATATTCACGGTACAATGCAATAATCCATAATAATTAATAAACATAGATAATAAACAACAAATAATAATAATCTAAACTATAATAGAAACGCAGAAGGCATTTCGCAGTGGGACGAGTCCTAACTAAATACGGAAAAGAATATTTAATAAATTATTAAAACATTTAAAAAGTGATTGAACAATAATGAAAATATATTATTAAAATATTAGTTCACATCGGCTGAAGATCATTAGCCTAAACAAGCTTCTGCTACAAATTCGAGTCATTCTACTGGTGACATTTCAGCACTTGACAAATGGATAGCGACTCGTAAGTAGCACTTAAAACCCAGCTGCGAGCGATCGTTTCACGTGCATCTTTGGGAAACGCACGTAAATGAACAACAAATGTTCGTTAAGTAGCTCGTAGAAAGCACTCTTTAGTGCTAAGTTCAATCGTTATCGGGAAACCCGGCCCTGGTTAGAAACTTTGAGGCAGGTGTGGTTAGGAAACTCTGCAGGACACCGGCCCTTCAGGACCGACTTTGGACACCCCTGCTCTATAATTTAAAAGGTTATCGTTTCGATAGCATTCCTAATATTGCCCAGCACCTTCCACCCATTTTTCAAATCATTTCTGTGCCCTTGGGTGGATAATTTTTTTGGCTTGTTTCCAAATATAGATATACAAAAAGATGGTTGCGAGGGAGACACAGAGTTGTAAATGAAGAAGATATGAACTGACAATTTTGCTGAGAAGGGGCAATTTTTCTCTTTTAAGGGGGATAGGGTTGATGATGAAGAAAACTCCACACTGACTCAACGTTCTGAGGTTAAAAGGCTGGAGGACAGAAATATAAGGATCACGTGACACCAGAGGATGATGTTTAATTTAAGAAGGGCAAACAGGGTCATAACAGAAGATTATACTATCTTGTGTGCAAACTACTAGATTCACACATTTTTGTTAATACAATAAACATTGAAACACTTCTGACATCACTGTAATTTTTTGCTGTAGTTATGCAGCTGATTGCCAGTAACTTACTGTAGATTTAAATGGATGTTATTTACTGGCAACATTTTGTTCAAAGTTAAATGAACATTAAACATTAACAAGTCTTTATCTTTACAGAATAAACTATAAAATAACAGCATCATGCAAAGCAAGAATGCTTTGCATGATGCTGTTATTTTAGTTTTTTTCTGTAAAGATAAAGACTTGTTAATGTTCATTTAACTTTGAACAAACTCTTGTAAATAACATAAATTTAAATCTACAATAAGTTACTGGCAAACAGCCGCCAGTTATACTGTAATTACTGTAGATATTTTTTAACAGGGATACCAATATATTTCCTATGTGCTAAATACATTTCTTAGTAAATTTCTTTAGTAAATGAAGACAGGATCACGTGATCTACAGTATATGCACATTTTATTTCATTCACTTTGCGTCTCCTATATCACTTTGGATATCTTGATCATATCCTTGATGGGACATGAATTTAAAGATTAGGAAATATCTTGACAGTTCAGTGTCTTTGAAGGGTAAGCAGTGACTTTTCACTTACTGTAGTTAGTCTAAAATGGCAAGTGCATCAAGAGTTATAATAGTAATACAATTCAACAATATCAGAGTTCAACACAATCTACCTTGCATACAACATTATCCAGTTTTTAAAAACAGTGATATTTATGAATTAGCATTTATGGAAATGTAGTTTATCGTAAAATTGCACTCAAATTTTGAAGTATAATCAACTGGGATTTACGAGTCATTTAATTTTTTGTGATGAGTTGTTGTAACTTATAAAATAAAGTTGAAATAAATTATTCATTTTTTAAGTGACAGCAAATAGTCAATATAAAAAATAAATTTTGAAATGACTTGTGAAAGTTGATTTTACTTAAGAAATTTAAGTGCAACATTTGTTTTTAAAGTGGCCCTTAAAGGAAAACACCAGTTTTTCAATATTTTACTATGTTCTTACCTCAACTTATACGAATCAATACATACCTATATTTTTTCAATGCATTCACTTTTAATCTTTGCACAACGCTTCTTGAATGCCACCACACTTACTCATGTAACAGTCTTTAAATAGTGAAAACATGGAAGTGTTCGGTGGCTTCTAAATTCATCTCTGTTTGGAGCCATAGGAATGAATGGGGCTAGGCTAAATGCTAACACTTTTACAGCGCACTGTACAAAGATTAAAAGTGCACGCATTGAAAAAGATAGGCATGTATTAAATTGTCTAAACCGAGGCAAGAACATAGTAAAATATTGACAAACAGTGGTGTTTTCCTTTAATAATCTTTTGACGATGGATTAGCACAAATTGGCCCCGATACATTAAATTAGTAAATATAAAACTTGTTCAAATTTAGATATCAACATCTTCAAATCTGTAATAATTATACAAGGTTACAAATTTTGTGTACTTGAGAAAAAAATCTAGAACACGATTGCATTTCAATTACAGTATAGTCAATATTTGCAACATTATTTCTATACTTCTATTCACTGGCTGGTAAAAAGTGAGTTTTTCATATCATAATGTAGCCAGATTACTCTACTGAAGCACTGAAGGCACCCATAAACAAACTGTCAAAAAAAAGAAACAAACTGTACCTATTCTGTCGCTGGGGTGGTACTCCAAGGTTCAGTTTTGTACCTTTACAGGTATACTAAACATAATACAATGTTGTACCTTTTGGGTAACATTTCAATGTGTTGTATATCCATAAAGGTACAAAAATGAACCTTTGAGGGTACCACCCCGGCGACAGAAAAGGTATAGTTTTATTTATTGGGAGCACTATCCCTTTAACAGAGATACACATGAACTGTGTCCAAAATCACATACTCTCTTGACTTATTTTGAATAAGTAAATATGTTTTATATACAGTAGTATGAATGAAATCCAGTCAAACTACATTCGCCATGTTGTCATTGTCATGTGACCAGCATCCAGCATTAATTGTGTCGTGTCATCTCCATTCACTCCTCTTCCATGCCCTCATGGGATAGTAAAGAGTCTATTGAATGCACACTTCAGAATCCAGCCGGAAGACGTAGGCCATCCAGGTACTTTTATGTGAATTCGGACATACTTCTTTTGTCACATTCTGTTTCTCGCCTACTATATACTAAAAAAGTATGAGGTTTCAGATGCAGCCATGGAGATTGACCACATCCCAGCCGTTGTTTGATATTATTGCTGTGACCTTTATTATGTTAACTCTAACCATCACTGGATGGTTACAAAAATGCTTAAATAGCTGTCTGACTATCGGTTAACATTAACCAATAGCCTGTGTGATTTCAGTTACATCAGTTCACAAGAATTGTTGTTTCAGAGGTGAAGCAAGTAATTGTACTATTGTATTGTGATGATAGATTACAAATGTTTATTCTTGCTTGGAATGACGTGCGTAATGAATCATGCACAGTTTGACCAGGAGTGTGTATTTAGAAATTAAAGTCTATTTTGATTTCATATTGACTGGAAGAGATTATCTGTGCGCTCCTGGTTACAGCCCTGAAACTAACAGTTTGATCTAAAGTGCAAGTACAGTATCCTCTACTGTTTAAAAATGTGCCTGATATCAGGCCTAAACTGAAATGGTACAATAATAAATGATTTTGAAAACAACACCAACAATAGTTTGAATTCCAACAAAGAAAAAACAATGAATTGATTAAAGAAAGGAATATGGAAGCCCATTTCCGCCACATAAGAAAAAAAATCACGCTCTGGTAAATCATAATTATGAGATAAAAAGTCAAACTAGACTTAAAAAGTCATAATTTCGATATATTTCATAATTATGATTTACCAAAGCATGATTTTCCCTCCCATGTGGCGGAAAAGAGCTTCCATAGAGGAACATTGAATTCGAATAGTAGATTAAATTTCCATGGTGAACGTGAGCTTAAATGAGTAAGTATAAACACAAAATATGTTAGTATAATTCCTGACTATTTTATATTATTACTATTATTAAACAAAGTATTTATATTTTATAACTAAAAATAATTTCTCTGCAAATTCTTACTATTGAAGCTGTGACATCACAGCATAGATACAGTACTCACCCATGACAGGGTGATGGGGTAATCTATCTATCCAAATCAAAACCAGAAAAGCTTTGGATATCTAAATCTCCATTTGCTTTTAAAAGAGAGTTTGTGTTTTCTCGAAAACCTCAATGCATACTTCACAAAAATACAGGTTTTTGGTGTGTGTTTTATTGCACACTGCTACAGCTCTCCTCCACAAGAAGCACCTGCTTATATACCGCCCTCCCCAGTAGATATATTTGACCGAAAGAGGATCCAAACCTCGGAAGCAGCAGTAGTTCAACCCCAAATATAACAGCGGTTGGTTTCGTAAGGCGAAAGAGATTCACATGCAGTACGTCCTCCGAGGCGCTAGATGGAGCTGCGACGTTTGGAGAGTCTTTGGTAATGCGCCGGGCTGAGCAGGCCTGCGTACACCGAACTGGCTGCGGAGTGCTCATGCAAGGCACTGCAAACGCAGCCGTTGGAGTGCAGGACGTCCGAGGTCTCGCTGTGCTCCATGTAGGTGTCCGACGTGGATAGATCGTGAGAGATGATCATCGGAATGGAATAGCGCATCTTCTCCTGACTTTTGTACCACAGACACGAACACATGGATTGAAAATGCAGCACCTCTGCGTAGACGTTACACAACCCTTTCCCCGACCCTCCTCCGTGACCCGCAGAAGAGGACGGTGGGTCGGCCATGCAGCGGTTGCTTCCTGCGCCGCCAGCCTTATTGCCGCGGTACAGCAGCGTGCGCTGCTCTGCGTCACGCCTCTCATCTTCAGCGTTCATGGTCATGAAACGGAGCACCACGAGGTTCAGGAAGGCGCCGATGACCGTGAGGCCGGTCAGTATGTACATGAAGCTGAAGGCTACGTACTGGGGATTGGTCTGCAGAGCATTGTCCTTCTGCAGGGCCACATAGTCCCCGAAACCTATGGTGGTGAGCGTTATGAAGCAGTAATAGTACGCGTGAAAAAAGCTCCAGTCTTCGTAGCGTGAGAAAGCCGTCGCTCCCACGCACAACGTGCTCATGCAGGAGATCAGGCCGATGCACACCATGTTGGCCATGGAGACCTCGGTGTGCCGAAGGCCCAGAAACTTTTTGAGACGGTGCAGCAGGTACTTCACGAAGGTGTTGATGCGTTCGCCCAGGCTCTGAAACATCACCAGGGTGAGAGGGATCCCTAGGAGGGCGTAGAACATGCAGAAGACCTTCCCTCCATCTGTGCTTGGGGCCGCATGGCCATATCCTGCAAAATATAACGGCCAGACCAGGCAGAGAGATGAATTACGTTAAGCATAAGAAATATGATAAATATGTTTTTTGTCTCTAATGTGACTCAGATTTTATGTTTGATTAAATTTGTCTGGGTTTAAACGAGACTGTGAAAATGTTTCTATTAATATTTTTAGTTTTGCCAATGAAACATGGTGGTCTGTTTTAAACCTGCATGATTCGAAAAGATTGAGAGACCAAAAATCATTCAAAAACCAATCCCGTAGGTTTGTGTAAACAGCATATTATGACCTACAGTCACGTTTTAGGGATAAGCGCCCTCTAGCCGGCAGCAGCTTATTATGCCGCTTTTCCATTGCATAGTATCCCACGGTTTAGGTTGTGCCAGGTCGGGTCAGCTCACCTCATTTTGGCTGGGTTAACTTTTCCATTGAGTTTAGTAACACTTCGCAGTGGGAGGGATTATAGGCGTGTCATATTTGCACTGCTGTATACAAGTGCGAGCATTGTTGGAATGCTATACATCCCAAAAAATTCATTTATTTATCAGTCCGACACAAAATCAAAGTTAATCACCACAAATAGATGTTTGCACATCGTGTTTATCACTACCTCTGTCTCACATAATAGTTTCTGTACAAACACCGATGGCGTCAGTCGACATGCTCTGCTAAGCCTCATTACAAATGTGTTTAAGCATATATGCGGATGTGCGCTTCGTGAATGTGCCGCCACAAACTGCAAGTCTGGAAAAAAACTGTTATGGTGTCCCTGGTTCTCAACCTGTGGATGTTTTTATTTTGCTAAAAGGGAGTTTGGGAACGTACAGCAAAGCACAGATGACAACAGGTTTACTCAAAACAGGGCAAGTTAGCATGAAGGTAAAGCTAATCTTTTACATTATAGCGATGATGCTGGTGGTTACGATTCTCTCAGACCAATCAGTGATCTACAGTGTTTTTGCATCACTTTTGGTATCAGCTCGGGTCGCTTGGAACCCCAATCCAGGTGGTACTAAAAAAAGTATCAAGTACTACGTACTGCACCCAGTGAAAGAGCCCCCAAAGGTAAACTGAACTAGCCCAAACCGTAGGGTACTATGCAATGGAAATGCGCTTTTATTACCTGTGTTTATTTTTTAAGGTTGTTTGCCTAATGTGTCAGATTTGATGCATTTAATTCTCTGCATTAGCGGCCAATGTGCATTATGCATAGCGTTGCTGCCATTGTTTTGCTCTCTCCTCTGTGTCTCCACGTTCGTCACTACGCCACTACATCACTACGCATCCTACGCTGCGCACTATGCCGAAACTCTCAAACTCGCATTGCTTATAAAATCATATCGATTACCTTGTGGATTACTTCTGTGAAGGATAGATGCACTTTTTGGGCTTGGACCCTGTTTTCTACCATTATAAAACTTGGAAGAGCCAGGACATTTACTAAAATAACTTCAAATGTGTTTGTCTAAAAGATGATGGACATGTGTATCTCGGATGGCTTGAGGGAAAGTAAATAATGGGGTAATTTTCATTTTTTGTTGAACTATCCCTTTAAAATGACCATTATTCTTCTTACCTTCTTATTGTCTAAATAAACATTTGTGAAAAAAGGTTGGAATCGTTTAGCACCTTTATTTTAGTGTAAGTGTCTTGCCCAAGGACTCCTTCATTGGCGTGTAAGAAACCCGCTTGAGATCACCTGCCCAGCCTGCTGTGCCAGTTGACACGTCTCAAAATGAGTGGATTAGCTCTTGTGACATTTAAACCTTACAACCTGTCAGTTACAAGCACAGATCTGTAACAAGAAGCTTTCACACATTTAAGGTTTTCAGTTGCTTTTAAGTGTAATGAGGCAAAATAAAAAAAAACTACATTTAAAAAACAACTAAAAACTCACATTTTCCAAAAATGCTTGACAAATGCTGACTGCAAACACACTCTTCTATCCTAAAAAAATATTAACAAACTCTTTTTCTCTCTCAACAGTTTCAGAATTGTGAAAACGTGTAACTTGGTTGTATTGTTGCATCCCAATGACAAATGCTTGATTGTTTCCTTATCTTTGTAAGGCGCTTTGGATAAAAGCATCTGCTAAATGTCAATCTTACACAAGCAATAATTTTTCTTATGCCCAAAGAACAGAATCTAAGACTTTTGTAGGAAATAAAACACCAGCTCATTTTTACATTTCAATCTTTGACATGACCTTACTCAGTCAATATTAAAGATATCACATTTTATTTTTCCATCGATCTTTACATTATATACATAAATTCAGTTAAAGATGCAGTGTGTAAATTTTAGCAGCATCTAGTGGTGAGGTTACAAATTGCTTGCCACTCGCATTTGAAATGCATAGGAAAGCTACGGTAGCCCCACCGGACAAACATGTCATCGTCGGAGACAACTTAGTAAAAAAAGTTTGTCCATTAAGGGCTTCTGTAGAAACATGGCGGCACAAAATGGTGGCTTCCATGTAAGGGGACCCTCTGTGTATGTAGATAAAAACGTCTCATTCTAACGTAATAAAAACATAACGGTTCATTATTAAATGTTTTTATACATCCCTGATAATATTGTTTTGTTTATTACACACTGCTTTAAGCCTGATGATTAAAGTTATTCATAACTTATTTTTTTGTGTTTTTAGGTTATCCAATAAGAACAATGCAGTAAATTTTTATAAAAAATTGAATACAGCATAACAATATTTCTACATTAAACATAAGTTTATAATCATCATTTGAGTTCATTTGAGTGCAAAACCCTGTAAGTGCGTCTGACATGTTTTCTTGTAAATTAGCATGTTTATGAAGCTCTTAGTTTTACAAATGTCACTTTTGTCATTTCATTGTAATTTAACACATTTTATTGTCTTTCACTGCAAAACCCCCTAAGTGCGTGCAAGCTTTTTATGTCAAAACCCTACACTATTAAAAATCAATCCACTTTGGACAAGACATAGAAAGTTACAAGATCACTAAAAATGCAACTAGAAACATTGCAAAGGATGAAAGTCAGAATCTAAAACTGAACCACACATAAGGGGGCGCTGTGATCCATGTCACTGCCACATTCGAGTTGTATTCAAGTCCAAGTTTGAGTGAGATCAACGGTCGTTTATGGCCTTTTTATCCAACAAAGTGGCATGTTTTTGAACGGCCTAAGGCCGGGATTAAGCAGACTTAAAGCTAAAGTATTTGATAAACATACAGTATAAAATGCGTCGAGAGCATTCGGTTAATATAATTATCACATTTTTGGTGCAGGTGGCGTTTGAATCGGAGCTTTTTATATTTCTCGCATGCATTGTTTGCCATATTGGCTGTTTTTTCATTAAACACGTTCTGCGATTGCAAAATATATGTGATACAGCCTTGAGCTAAACCTCAACCCTTTAACTAATACAGTAAATATTATTTAGGCCATGTGATTGTTTGTAGACCACAATGTACTGAGCAGACATAGCTGTTTGTCTTTCTGTATAAAAGTAAATACCAAAAGTACAGTCACAGTGTAATACAAGCATACTTTCCAGCCAATACCAATTGTAGTACGAGTTGTTTTGTACATTTGTACCAAAAGTGTATTTACAGTTACACCTATGAATTATCATATCTGCACACACTACATCACCACACATCCGTTTGGCTTGTATCTCCCAAAATAACTCATCAAACTTATTGTCAAATGTAGTGCAGTCACAGCAAATCCATTCAGTAGTTCGACACACATTATAAAGAGGCTGCGGATTAAATACTTAGAGAAGGTGTGAGTGAATGAATGCGTGCCCTGAATTGGAAAGCGATTGTGTGAAATAAAGGATTAATATGTTTAAATCAAAATATAAACCATGATAAGAAAAAACACAAATATGGTTCGGGTAATATCTATGATGTTAAGTGTGTGTGTGTGTGTTAAAGACAGATCAAAGACAGATCTGGAAAATGTTCACTTTTATTAGAATGACATCACTGTCAGCTTCCCAGCCCTAAATCTAGGATTAATACAATTATTTATAATCAGATTATCTCCAGGCACGTGTAAAGCTAAGTTTATAGGACCATCCACTGATGTTAAAGGATATGATCTTCAGAATAACAATCTTGTGTATTTAATATGATGTTTATATAATTGTGTATTTTATTTCCTGGTGTGTGAGTGTGTGCACGTGCGGAGCAGCTATTTTTAGTATGTGTAGCAGTGTTTGAGGGCCTGACATATCTGGTCAGATGTCCCGCTGCTGTCACTTTTAATCTTTCACATCTTCTTGAAACGAGAAAGGCAAAGCGGCGCTGCAGAGTTATGGGATTATATAATGCTATTTGTTTTTCTCTTTTATGTAAGGCATCATTTGCTTTCTTGATTATAAATGTCTGACTCCCTTCTGTGAATTACCATCGATGCATCTCCAATGTACTTCACCATTAGTGAATACAATGCTAATTTATTCATTACAAATTGCATTAGCAATATAACCAGTTGCATTGAAAAATATACTGGATATACCGTGTACATGTACTATTCATACAAATTTTTAGAGATATTTTTAGCATTGTAAAGATTTTGGGGTATACTGCATGAGTAAAATAAGGTGAGCTGGATGCTTTCTCAAACATGTTGATGTCTATGCAAATGCATCAATGATGTCACCACCACACTGGCCACAAATCACTTAGCATTTGCACCAGAGAGTAAAGCCATCCAAAAATACCCATCACAAAGCCAAGTCCTGTTCAGTGCTTCAGTAAGATATCCTCCTGACTTACACCGGGTCACAATGTAGGTTACAGATCAGCCACTATTACACAGATTTACAGACAAGCATTGATTAAAGAAAACTATGAAAAAGCCTTAACATTGGATCTATTATAGATGGCTAGCCACAAATACCAGGAACCGTACAACATTTGGCACACTTCCCAGACATCTGATTGTTATTTAAATAACAATTACGGTAAATGTCTTTGAGGTGTACTAGAGATGATGGCTTGGCCCATTCTGCTCTCTTCTCTTAACCGAATGAACAAATGAATGAGGTGATTAGGTTAAAGCAAGCATCAATGTTTAGCTGTCAAAACTAATTCTTTTCAGATTTGATTTCTGAAACATTGTGCTTTTACGATTTGAAATGTGAACACATGATGTCTCAGCTGTTTCCCTTATAGTATACCAATACCACGTGAAGAGCAATTGTTGAGGTCTGCATATGAGATTTTACTTCTGACAAAAGACCCACTTAGATTTGGCAAGATACTCGTTTTTTTAAGAGCAAACTATCTAAAGTATGATATTTTAACATTATTTTTTTGCTCCAGACTGTATGTCAACAACCGACTAATTTGTGTCTATTTTTATATCCAAAGGAATTTTATGAGAAACATCTGAAACTAACTTGAAATGAAACACAACCGAGAACTCCGAAAGAGTTCATTGAAAGAAAACCCTGGAAGCGCAACCTCAGAGAAATCAAATTTTCCTTTGGGAAAATCCAACTCTTTCCAATTACTGCTTGTCTGGGAATCACTTTATTATGGGCAAAAAAATGTTGAAGTAATAATGCGCTAACTAGAAATATACTTTGTGGATACGGTATTATTATTAAAAGGTTGATTTTGACACAAAACAACTTTGGGCATAAAATTATATCTTGAGAATTAGAGATAGTATATCGTCACTGCCCGATAAAAATCATGTATGTCCAAACGGTTACTTTTCAGGAAGTGAAAAAACACCCTATATCAAAAGCAGTTAAATGTAGCGTTGTCATACTTGGTTCGGCATCTTTACATGTAACCATATTCTTGCCAGTGTAATGATATAATCCACATTTGACCAAAATTGATCTTAAATGGACATACGTGCATATTTTACAGTAACGGTGGTCGATACGCATTCTTCCAATCATTAATTAGAATGCCCAAGTCGCCTTTCATATTGACAGATGAATACGCTCAGTTTATTAAATACGCTTAGTTTATTGAATATTAAATATACATTTATTAAATGTTTCTTGCAAACTATGAAGGGACAATGACTGACTTGGTAATTCTAAACAGATACTTTGTTTGCTATCGTAATTTTGTCACTCCTAGACGTATGTCTGGCGTCAGGGGGGAAACGTTTACCTAGATGAAGGAAAGTCATTGTGTCACCAGGCTATGTTTATTCGCCTATCCAGTGCGAGACCGGCGAGATGTTTCCACAGGGTGGGAGATACGCGGCGTGATTGACAGCTTTGACACCAAATGGATATACGTGAAAATCAGATGACATGATTTCACAATTTTCATTGGCCATTTAGATATGTGAAGCATACTGTATACGGAAATGAACCTGGACATTCAATCCTTCGAAAAATCTAAAAATCGGCAAAATGGACATATGTGGTTTTCATCAGACAGCAACGATATTTTTTATAACATGTTGTGCATGAAATGTTATTCACATTTTTGCCTTCACTGTTTATGAACAAAGATAAAAATATGAGAAAAATTGAATTCCTGTTTGTTTTTAACAAACATTTGATGTGTGTAATCTGAGTAATTCTAAATGAACACATTATTAAGTAAATTCAACTTAATTTGATCATTAATAAATTTGCAAGAAGGACATTAACTTAATAATAATAATATTTTTTGTGTTGAAACTACATGAATGATTTTGGTAGACATAACTAACTAGGCAGTTGACTTGTAGTTCCCAGCATGCTTTGCATGTGACTGCATTTGGAGAGTGAAATGTGAGATTAAATGTGTTTTTTACTAAAAATAAAGACTTTTTAGTGTTTAATGTTAATTTATCTTCGAGATTTAAGAGTTCTGTTTCTAATGTGAGTTTTGTAATTGCTATTGTTCAGAAGACTGGTGCTTGTGTTTGGATTGTAGGTGACACAATGAAAATCATGATGTGTGTTTACCAGTCTCTTCTTACTTGCCAATCATAACGACGTATATAATAATAAATGTTTAAAGAAAAGTGGTAATTTTACATGATTAAATCAGGAAGATTACATCAAAACGTAAGCCTTTATAAGTACTTAAAATATTATGTATGATATTGTTACCAATTTTTTTTAGTAGATATCAGTGGCGGCCGATGACTTCTTTTTCGAGGGCGCACGATGCGAAGTTTGTCACAACATGTATGTAGCCCGTCATGTGTGTGGTTCGTCATTTCAAAATATGTGTTCTGCACATCAAGTGAACCCATGTGCATCACATGTCTTGTCAAAATAGTGCCTGCTGCAGACGCGTCTTAAGTGTTTATGATAAAAGAGACACTTGTGTTTGCCAGACACTTGCATAATCTCATGTGTAATCACAGTTTACTGTTAAGGGAGTGCTTTGTGTGTATTTTGTAAACATGAGCGTCTCTTTAAATACAAACGATTTCGAAATGTGTGCAGCAGGCACTTATTTTGACAAAACACGGTTCACATGACGCAAAAAACAAATATTTGGCAAACACGAGCAACACACACGACACTCCAACACATATTTTGAATTCGCGCCAGAAGAGCAGTCAACAGCCGGCACTGGATATCACATATTTTTATTTAGAGTGTCATTTTACTTAAAGGGGACATTTCACAATATTTTTTAAAATGTAAAATAAATCTTTGGTGTCCCTAGAGTGCGTAAAGTTTTAGCTCAAAATACCATATAGATAATTTATTATAACATGGTAAAATGGACACTTTGTAGGTGTTAACAAAAATGTGTCATTTTTGGATGTGTCCTATTAAAGGGATAGTTCACTTAAAAATGAAAATTCTGTCATCATTTACTCATCCTCAAGTTGTTATAAATCTGCATGAATTTTTTTTCTGATGAACACAAAAGATATTTTGAGAAATGATGGTAAACATACAGCAGTTAGTGACCATAGACTTCCATAGTAGGAATAAAAAAATATGATGGGATTTAATGGGTACCGTCAACTGTGTGCTTACTATCATTTATCAAAATATTTTCTTAGTCTTTTATCACAATACTTCCAAAATATTTTTATTCCTACTATGGAAGTCTATGGTCACTTACACTCACTTTTGTGTTCATCATAAAAATGAAATTCATACAGGTTTAGAGCAACATGAGGATGAGTAAATGATGACAGAATTTTCATTTGAAAGTGAACTATCCCTTTAAATGCAAATGAGCTGATGAAATGCAAACACTGATCGCCATAATGGTGGTTTGTTGAAATTGAAACTCAGTTGTGCTGTCAATTATTTTATCTCTCTCTATTATAATAAGATCCCCTTTTGACATCACAAAGGGAGCCGAATTCAATGAGCTATTTTTTCACATGCTCGCAAAGAATGGTTTACCAAAACTAAGTTACTGGGTTGATCTTTTTCACATTTTCTAGGTTGATAGAAGCACGGGGGACTTACACATGAAAAAAGTCTGAATTTTTGATAACTTAGTTACAGTAAGTAGATTTACTTTATTTCTATATGTATGTAATTTACTTGAAATATTTGTGTAAAATAAAAATAAAGTAAATTCTACTTTATTCAGTGTACTGTAAGGGGCTGTGCAGGTGGCTGGTGTTTTAAAAATATGCCTTGAGTAAAGTGACATATAAAAATCATCTTGGATGTTTTGGCAGAGAAAGTATGGCCTGTTACCACACAGTAGATTAACTTTAATAAACCTGTCAGTCTTTAGTGTAAATAAAAGGACTTTGTGGTCCCTTCGTTGTCTTATCAAGACATCAGCTGGGACCCCAGAGCTGTCAAGCTGAACGACAGATGCAAACTTTCCACAAATGTATAAAGTGCAAAAAGCCAAAGATTCCGACTGATATATGACCTGCTGCTCTGCTGGCCAGGAGGGTATTTATTTGTCCAGATCACATTCTTTCCATCCAAAACACCCGTTCCCTGCAGAGGAGGGCAAGAGAGACACTCGCTTCCCGCTGTACTGTCGCTGGACCCTGGATCTCTATTGATCCCACAACTCGAAAAACTGCTCATAAATGGTCCCTAGCTGTCACTGGGGCAGTACCCTTTCAAAACGTTCACGTAAAGAGTTCACATTAGTACCTCAGAGGTACATATTGGTACCAAAGGTATATATTCCTAAATGGTAGGACTTTTCATGTCACAGTGACAGCTTGGGCACCATTTTTTTCTGACAGTGAGGAACAAAATCTTTTGGGGAATGAAATTGTCTTTTCTAAATCAATGTTAAATAATTCACAGAATAACCAAGGGCTACTTGATTAAATCACCAACTTTAATTCAATTGATTTGACCATCTGGCCACCATGCAGTCGCAAAGGAAGTAACCAAATCGTACCAAATACTATAAATGGCGAAGGAGCGGATAATAAAAATCCATATCTATGGTAATACTGGAGACCTCGCAGTGGTCTCGTACTTTTCATGAACTTCTACTAAACTAATGGACCAGGCTCAGGTTATAGTGTACCGAACTGATACCACAGACCGCAGATAGTAAACAGTGCCTTGTTTACAGAGTGTCCTGCATTGACAATAAGGTGCTGGCAGGCTGGTTGCTTTAATGATGATTAGATTACTCATGCAAAGTGTACACGGTAACCTGATCTATAGCAGGCACATGAAACAGACCGTACCATAGATGTCTTTGACAAAGAGGAACGCGGCAGCATAATGGAAAAATTCACCTGTGTGAACCAATTTACAGTAAATTACACAAAGAGGTCAGCGAGTCCAGTGAGTTCCCTTGTTTGAAGCAAAAATTAAAGAGAAATGTTCACATCAAATTTGCACTTTGGGTCCGAAGAAAATGGTCCCAAGCTGTCACTGGGGCAGTACTCCCCAGGTACAGATATCTATACATTTGATACCAATATGTAGTACCTCTGAGGTATGATCTCCTAGGTATGAAGGTGTGTATTTTTGTACACTGGGTTGTTTTTAACCCAGGGCTGGGTCACTATTGGACAGAACACATTGCTGGTTTAAAATGACCTGGGTTATTGTTAATCAACCATGTTGAAACAACCCAGTATTTTTTAGAGTGTAATGGTAGCACCCCAGTGGCAGGTAGGGATCATTTTATGTGACAGTGTAGCTGACAATCAAATATTAGATACACATCTATGTAAAAGGAATTTTTTTTACATTTTACAAATGCTTCAAGTTTTAAGTAACTAAATTAACATATAGACGAATTTTAATTAAATGATATTTAGATTTGTGTCAGATGAATATAGGATGTCATACTGAAGGACACGGCTGTCACAGACATGTCATGTCAACTACCCACTGACAATGGCCGAGAGAGAGAGAGAGATTGAGATGGTCTTTGGATTCATTAATGGACCATGTCATGTTGCCTATTAGGTGATCTTAAAGAGTTGTCCCAAGCTTGTTAATTATGAATGCTGTGAATATAATATAACAGGAGAATTAGAAATTGGGGTCTCCAACCTTTTTTGTGAGCAAGGGCCATCACAATGGATAAAACAATTTGGAAGGCTACTTTTTTGATATAGTTTACTCAAAGCATTTTAGTTTTACTTGTTTATTTTATTTTATTTTATTTTACTTGTTCATATGTTTAAGCATTGTTTAAAATGATAACATCCACAAACAAGGCAAGCTAATATAAAAAAAATAATTAATAAATTAGGGGCGTCAAAAGATTAATCACGATTAATCGCATCCAAAATAAAAGTTTGTGTTTGCATAATATATATATATATATATATATATATATATATATATATATATATTTTTTTTTTTAAGGCTGTCAAAAGATTAATCGCAATTAATCGCATCCAAAATAAAAGTTTGTGTGGGTACTGTGTGTAAATATTATGTATATATAAATAAACACACATTCATGTATATATTTAAGAAATATTTGCATTTATATACTGTATATGCATTTATATAATTTATATTATATAGAAATATAAATATTTTATATATAAATATAACACATTTTTCATAAATATATACATGACTGTTTGTGTTTTTATATATAAATAATGGTTATACACACTACACACACATATGTTATGTATACACAAACTTTTATTTTGGATGTGATTAATCTTTTGACTTTTGAAATCTTTTGGGGAAAAAAAAATATATATATAAAATTTAAGAAACATGTTTTTTATGTATATTTTTTATTTATATACAAAATAAAATATATCAAAAGCTAAATAAATAAATATAATATATTATCCAAAAACAAAGTTTAATTTTGTATGCGATTAATCGCAATTAATCTTTTGACAGCCCTAAAAATAAATATTAAAACTGAGGCTATTAATAGATGTATTTGATGGGCAACTCACAGACTTTTGGAGACCATTAAACCATTTGTACATATTAATAGTAAAACTGCTAACAAGCTAGCAAAACTGATTTATGGATCGCAAACTCTTCAAAGTTTCATAGAGGAGTCGGGCTGTATGGTGGAAAAGCCTTGAACATCCACAGAAGCTTGTGAAATATTGCGCAAGTGCTTATTTGTAGGTTCAACTTTCATAAAAAAGCTTAACAGTTTTTATGAACCTTTGACTCAAATGTTTATTGGAGAACCAAAAAATTAAGGTTCTTCCATTGTATTGCTGTGAAAACCATTTTACATTTTTAAGAGTATATTACGCAGATGCATTACGCAGTGGGCGCCAAAAATCCTGTTTATCTGAATAGATCCATAAGGCATATTTAGTTTCTAAAATAAACGTCTGGAAATAAACGTCTGTAAAAAAGTGTGCATTCCCTAAGCTGTCAATATATGAATTTCTGACCTACCTATGGTGGTTATAACAGTGATGGCGAAATAAAAGGAGCCCGCGAATCTCCACTGGACTCCAGCCTTGTGCGGCTTCAGTTGCAGCACGACCCTCTCCAGCTCCTCGAAATTGACTTTGCTCAAGTTATATTTGTCCATCAGCTCCTGTTTCCGATCGTCCAGGGTCTTCTTCTGGGCGATCTCCATCTTCGACTCGAGAGCGTCAAAGACGGCCGCCCCGACGAGCAGATAGGTTAAAGTGCATATGATCAACACGAGGGTCCTGATGTTTTGCCTCTTCATGATCGGTGCGAATAAAACGAGCAGCAAACTTTGAGGAGTGATTGTGATGAGGGAGCACCGGACTGTTTCATTGCGCCAGACTGTGAGGAGTGATGCTGGTGGTGATGAGCTATCCCTTCAGCACCACGGGTGAACATCTGCCTATTGACTCAACGACGCACACTTCACTCTTGGTTCATATCTATAACCTCCCACAGTGGTACGCGTGTCATCAAAGAGATTGGGTTTAAGATGTTTTAAAGGGACCTCTGGAAAACATCTCGTATGCAAAGGACGTATCTGAGTTTGTTAAAGTGACACACACTGAATTTCACATGATCATTTGTTACACGCGTGATATGAATAAAAAATTAACTTAGATGATATTACCTATACATTTTATAGTACTATTAGCTATATATTGTAAGTATGGAGATCACAATGAGGTCTCTTTGTTTATTCTATTGACATTTCTTCAGTTTCCTGTAGAATGCAGTTAATAAATAAATTGGTAACCTGATATCTGTCAGCTCAGATAATCGGTCCAGATTTTAGATAACGGATGTTACAAATATCCCATGGCGATATTCTTTTATGCCACAATAGCCTACTGGAAACCAGCTCGTTTGGTAAAGCATTGCATTTGCAACGCTGGTCAGTTCGAGCTGAGAAAATACATTTTGATATAAAAAACATTCACTGTAAATCGCGTTGTGGTTAAATTGTCAGTAAAATGTAATATAAATACACAAACAGCTAAATGTTTAGCAGATACCACAGCGCAAAATTAAAAGACGACGTGCAATTTATTTTCACAAGTTGAGATTATATCTTCAGGACAGAAGGTGAATTGTTTGTCATATTGACTGAATGGGTCAATGTATTTGGTTATGTCGCCATTAGCAACCCATGTGAACGTGTCCATCACTTCATTTCAGGCGATCAACTATCAACTCACCGGTCATCGGCTGTACATGCGTTGAATGTCCACGAGAGGGCGCTCGTGTGCAATAAATCTGGCTTCCAAATAAACACTTTAAAGGGATAGTTCACCCAAAAAATTATATTCTGTCACCATTTTCTCATCCTCATGTTGTTCTTAATCTGAATGAATATCTTTTGTCTGATGAACACAAAAGAAGATATTTTAATAAATGACGGTAAACAGCTGATTGTAACCATTGACTTCCATAGTACAATTCAGAAAAAATATTTATCTGAGGATCTGTACTTTATTTAACACTGTATATGACGTTTCTGCAGTGTTCAAATTAAGGGGGTTGGGGTTTCAGACCTACTTTAAGCATTGAGGGACCCCCTACAAAGCACAAAAATATAAATTAGGGGGTCCCCTGGTTTTTATTTAAATTAAAATACTATGCATTTAAAATTCTTGTGCTATGCTACCACAAAGCAATAGATCATTTTGCAAGAGGTAAATAACACTGGTCCAGAAACACTTCCTGTTTTGCAAAATGGTCTATGCTGTTCATTATTTGGCCCAATTTAAATAAATACATTTAAACTCTCAAGTGCGTCTTGTGCTGTTTTCTGGAGAAACTGATCGTTAGATTTAGGATCGGGTTAGGGGCTTTTAAAAATTCTTCTCTAATTATTATTTCACACTAATTGAAAGTTTCAATCTTACTTTGTGAAATCACAGCATCCCTATAATGATGGAGGGTGGGAGCTTAGCTAGGGCCCTGCTGAAAAAAGCTATAAAACCAATCTAATTGGGAATTTTATTGGTTCTAATGGAATATGGCCCAAAACACACTACAGTGTATTGGTTTTAATGGTAAAAGTTAATGGTTCCTATTGGTATTTTAATGGAAACCATTAGAATTTTCTGTAATGGTTTTATTGTTTTTTATTTTCAGCAGGGGGGACCCCCAATAACCTTGACATAATTATTTACTTCCGTATGCAAACATTTACAACATTTTCACACTCTATATTTACTAACCCCTCGTGTATAATCCAGTATACAAAACCCCCCAATTCTGTAAATATAATTTAGACAGCGTTCAACAAACATACATTCATAAATCAACTACAAACACCCCTGATAGCACACATCCTATATAGCAATTTTTCTCTGACCCACCTCCGGCCCACACAACAAGCTTCTGCTTGGGCCACATACTGCAATGAATGACGGTCCTAGTGTGGATTCCAGACAAGGGCCATAACTGGGCCAAGTCCCACCCAAGTTAATTACCATAACAGCGCTAAATCAAAATGTAACATTGGAACCAAAACATAACCTTAAATAAACCACATCAACGCCAGTCTTTATCCAGAAAGCCCCAAACTCAGCCACACCTGAGCCTGATCCAAATACTTAATTTGACATCTGGCCCATGTCTTGGGTGCTGTCTTTAACCCAGTGCCATCTCTGCCAAATCCGGGCCATGTTTAGCACACATGCTGTATGCCAGTGCCAGATGAATGCCAGCTATGCCAGACACATGCCAAGTCTGGGCCAAATTTGTTTGCTGACTGGGACATCTCTGAGACGTCTATTTGATGTCTGCGTTTACATCTGCAAGACGTCTTACTAGATTGTTTTCTCATCTGCAATACGTCTGTGAGACGTCTCCTAAAATATGTCATATAGACATATTGAAGATGTCTGCAAGACGTTTTTGATTTAGAATGTATGTAAAGCAGCTCTTTCTTAGACCTTTAAGCTGTTTTTACACACCAGATGTATTCCAGATCTCCAAATTTTACCAGACACCTTACAGACGTAGCCTACCCCTGCTGAAAAAAACAGCATACCAGCAAGACCAGCATATGTTGTGTTTTGGTGCTGGTATGCTGGTGACCATCAGCTAAACCAGCAGAGACCAGTATAATTTCCATGCTGGTTTATGCTGACAAAACAGATTTTTAAACGGAAATATACGGCGTATTGACAGATTAGGCAATCTAGGTTTGATCATGTAGATACATTTTGTTGGTAATTCACGTTTCACTTGTAATTTAATGTGCTTTAAATGAATCGTTTCATGGTTTCTTTAAAGTCACGCGCATTGTCGCGGTTACGCGCATGAACCGAAGTGAACTTCTGGTCTGTGTTTATTTATCGTTCTGGCTAGTGGCTAACCTTAAACAGATTTCCTAAACAAATACCATGTCGTAAATAAAATGTTGCTAAAGACGATCGAGGGGAGACAGATCACAACTGTGTGGAGAGATTTGGCAGCCAGGCAGCTAACATTGCATTTTACACAGTAAAGTGCAATGTAATAGTTGATACGCGCTAGATATGATAAAGAAGGTAATTTACTTTTTCCTTTCCTTTCCTTTTTCAATTTCCAATTGTTATTATAAATAAACTGTAAAAGGACTCTGCTGTTATTGTTTCTATTTGGAAGTTGCGTTTATGGTCCACAAAAGCCGTTTGTTTTTGTGGTTGCTGCTACAGTATACACCTGTTGTGTCGAATTTTGACTCCCTGCCAGATTATGGGTGCGTTCTGTTATGTGCAGCGCTGCGCAAATCCATCAACGTAATGATGACATCAATCGCGAGAGACTTCTTCCTTAATAAAATAATCCCAAATCCAGACATACTACTGGGGAATGAGGTGAGTCAAAATTTGTGCAGGAGTCAAATCCTAACCTAAATTCCTTTTGTTTCTGGGACGCAGAGAGCTCATGTTACCTACAGCAGCTGGGCGTGGCTTAGTAAGTCACTCACTCACGAGCAAAGTTTGAAATGAGTCTGCCAGCTCGAGCTCGGCGCACACAGTGAGGTAGGCTACAGTGACCAACAATGGATCCAGTTAAAGGGGATGAACGCATGACCGAGCAAGCAGCCAACCTACTGGGTACAGGACAGCAGAACACACGCACAGATCAAGCATCGAAAACAAAGTCAAGATACGTGAAAGTCCTGTTTGGGGTAAGAGAGAAAATAAATCTTATCTCGCTTTTGCAATGAAGTAACTGACACTCACTTATCTAATCTCTCTTAGCCTGTTAGTCATTGTGTTTATTTAAAGTTGACATATTTCTCATATTTAGGCAAGACTTTGCAATATTAGTTACTTTTATTAACATTAGTTACTGCAGTATCTTACAAGAACTAATAATAAGCAACTTATTTTTACAGCATTTTTAGGCTTTATTAACTGTAACAATACAAATACAATTGTTCAACGTTTGTGTTTATTGGACATGAACTAATAATGGTCGAAATATCATCAAAATCTCATTTGTTATGAATTAAAAAATGGGGGACAAATCATTTTCGGCAAAAATTACTTTCTTACTTAGTATTGTTGTCTTGTTTTCAGGACAAATATCAAAAAATTCTTAAATCAAGATGCATTTTCTTCATAAGCAAAATCCCCTAAGAAAAAAATCTAGCTTTAAGACAAAAAATATTAAATTGTAGTGAATTTGTGCTTAAAACAAGCAAAAAACCTGCCAATGGGGTAAGATTTTTTGCTTGTTTAAAGCACGAATTTGATATTTTTGGTCTAAAAACTAGACTTTTTTTCTTAGGTAATTTTGCTCATCAAATTTAAGAATTTTTTAATATTTGTACTGAAAACATGAAAAAGTACTAATAAAGTATTTTTTTATTGTTTCTAATTCAACTACTTGAACAATTTTTATAGACTAAATCAGTTTTTTCCCTTTTTTATATGCACAAATATGACATACCTCATTAAAACTTACTTCTAATGTACTAATACTACTTCAGCTGATTTCATAGCATTGTAAACATGAAGAACAGAAGGAATAACACAAAATGTAAAAGCCTACACAAAACAAATGCTCTGTACCATGCTGTGTTCAGTTCACTTCATTGGTTTATTACGTTAATTTAACATGAGAAGTTACCTTAACCCCCGATAACTTTGACTGTTTTCAAATTTTGATTGAATGTTAACTTGATGGCGCTTTCTCATGTGTCTCGTAGCAAATTCTTCTTCGCTAAATCAGTGGCGCGAAACTAAGAAATCAGTGTAGCTTGCGGCCCCCTCTGCTGGCGAAAATAATCATTACATAATTGCTCCGTTACTGGTCTGCTACATGCTGATCGGGTTTTTCAGTGTATTTGCTGGTTGATTTGGAAGTGCTGTAAAACGGGGACATTTCCGGGGACAGCTCCAGTCGGGGACAGAACACCAAAAAACGGGACTGTCCCCGGAAAACGGGGACGTCTGGTCACCTTAACATAACACCAATTGTGACTTTACAGTTGAGATGTACGCACCAACATTAAATTAAGTACAATGTTATTACAATGCTAAAAACAAATTTGTGACTGCTGAGTTAGCGCTACATGCTAGTTAATGCTATATGCTAACATTATGCTGAAGTTTAACTATTGACGTTACAGTTTCGCTTTGCAGGTCCATACTGGAAAAAAAAGTACTACTCGGAAACTTCCATTAACAATCTCCATACAATTGATTATTCCTCAAAATCTGTATCTTCATCTGATACAGACTCAAACATATGATCTGTTTACACACACACAGAGCTACTGAATGAGCTGCTCTGAGAAACAGCCAATCAGAGCAGAGCTCAACGTTATTTTATTTTAAATAAGGTAGGGGAGAACCGGGGCAAAAGGAACGTGGGACGAAAGTAACAAAGTGATTTTCTCCGAGCCCTGATAACATTTGCATCCAAAACTACTACACAACCCCTGAAAGAGCTGACAAATATTGTGTTATTTACTCACCGTTTTCCTCGTGTAGATCCAGAAAGGTGTTTTCAACCATGATAAGTAAATTCCTAAAGCGGTCATTTTGTTCTTATAACGCGTTTTGTTTCTGGTTTCATGTGTTAAAGTACTGATCAATCTACAGGTTATTTATTGCTCTAACACATCTTGAAGTTTGGTTTGGTTGTAAATGGACACGTAAAACCGTCTCTGGATCATTTTTTGCACTTATAAGTCACATACCCTCTATGTAGATATCAGAGAATACTTTAACATATTATTTCAATGCATTCTTTGGCACCAATAAAACAAATAAATGTATACAGATGTTTCAATATTTCAGTAATACAACTGTTCTCACATCAAATAACTAAATACACAAATGACTAAAATGCATAACAGCCAAATAAAATGTGTGTATTATTATGAATACACCATTCTGACTAATTCAGTGGTTCTCAAACTTTTTTGTGCGTGCGCGCGCCTTCTTTTGTAGGGTGCATGACATGAATCTCAAAGTTAGAATTTGAATTAAACAAAACATATTAAATTACACAATGTAGTGCTGTTGGTTGGTAACTATATTTAACTGAGGTTTGATTGCACAGATTTATGATACATGAATGTATTTTAAAAAATGTCTTAAACTGCGGACCCCCGTACCATCCTGCACCCGCCCCCCCAGTTTGGGAACCAATAAACTAATTCAAGTTTCGAACAGGGCTGCAACTAACGTATATTTTTACAGTCGATTAATCAGACGATAATTTTTTACGATTAATTGACTAATCGGATAAAAAAATTAATATTTACTCTTTTCACTTATTATAGCTAAATAAGGCACTTAATTAAGATATTAACGTATATAAGTGTACTTTTAAAAGTACTACAACGCACAATCTGATCTCACAAATTTCCGTGGCATCGTCACAAAATTTTTAGCAAATTTTTCTGTGGCATTCTCACGGATCTCCACATTTTCCATGGCCCTGCCACGGACTTTCTTTTCTGTGGCATTCTCACGGATTGGTTACTGTTTCGTCCTATTTTCTTACCATTGTCACAGTTTAGGGTTTTCGGTTTTAAACCAATCAACAATGGTTTGAAAATAGGAAAAAGCAGTTGAGTAACCAATCCGTGAGAATGCCATGGAAAAGAAAGTCTGTGGCAGGGCCAAGGAAAAATGCGAAGATCCGTGAGAATGCCACGGAAAAATTAGCAAAAAATTCTGTGACTATCCCACGGGACTTTGTGAGATCATGTTGACTACGCACTACTACAGAGTTTCACTAATATAATCTTTTTGATTTTGATATTTTAAGCCTTAAATAAAATAGTTTGTACAGCTTTTCAATAGTAAAACATCATAAATAAAACAAACTGAGTTTTTAGGGATGTGCTGGTGAGGAAAATTTGACACACATTAATAAACTCATTTTAATCTTCAACTTTGACCTTGATGAGTATTAACATTATTCATTATTAACATAATAAATAAGCCATTATGATATGAATGTGATATGCGTGCGTTGTTACAGTAATAAAAACCTTGATTTCACCCTTACTTTAAAACAGATGCTTAGTTTGTGATTCAAAACTATTTTTATGAAACCCAACATCAACAATTAAACAAAATCAAACTCACTTATATTAAAGGGCGAAATTAAACCTTTATTAACCTGCGCTCATTTGCACTTTTGCTTCCATCTGTCAGGGTTGCCAGATTGCGTTACAAAACCAGCCCAATGGCCATTCAAAAGCATCCAAATTACTATTTACAGCTCAAGAACCAACAACTAATGAACCAAATCCTTCCATCTTTAACCCGCAGAAACAGTTTAAAAGTAGTTTAATTCAAAAGGCTTAGGACGTGGCAATGCTGCGGACCGACCAACGCTGGCTTGCATTAAACATAAACAAGCTGGTTGTGTGGTGAAGAAAAAGTGCCTGATGAACGTGCAGCTCACATTGTATAAAGAAAAGTGCCTGACTTTGACCATGCAGCACATCCTGTATGAAAAAAAACAGCGCCCTTCAAGGGTGCATAAATGCTATTTGAAAAATGCCCCGAATTTCATTATGGATTTTATTGATTAGTGGTGGCAGCCCTAGTTTAGGAAGTGTAAAAGCTGTAGATAAAACTTTGTGTTAAAGTGCATTGACCGTAAAATACTGTTTTAAATGCTAACAACAACAACAAAAAAACACTTTTAGTTTAGTTTGTGTTTCAAGCTTAACTGGTTGATTGTAGTCTTAATTTGTGTTTTTAAGCTCCTTGATCTTATTTTTTACTCTTGTTTCATCCGACCCTATTATTTACTATAGGCAATAGTGACATCACTTAAAGCCATAGAGGTTATGCAAAGTTTAATAAAATCAAGCTGCCTTTAGTTCACTGTTAGTCAAAACAGTCTGAGATATGTATACTGTTAGCACTAAAACATCTGTGCAACATATGGAAATGACAGTGGTATGGACAGACATTTGATCTTATAGTAAACATTGTAAGATCATGTCTTAAACAAAATGTCAACTATTCGATGTAAAATTGCTTTTCCTTTACATTTATTTACATAAGTGGTGAAGTCTCCCTTGCAGTGTTATTTTCACAATTACTTGTAAGCACATTCAAGGCAAATATTTTTGTGACTGTGTGTTTCCTTGAATTTGATCCCATGGCCATGACCTTTGTGTTAATAATATCATGCTCTACCCATGAAGTTATCTGTTTACGCTGGTATTGCTTCTATATCACATTTCTACACACTGTGGTAAAATCACAGTCAACAGCAGCTGTTGGTTGTGAAGCTCATCAGATGTTTCTACTAACCACCAAGTCATTGATTGTAGTAAAACAAAGATTCATTCTTCACAGATTCTTGTACAGTAAGTGAATATTTAGCACAGTGGCTCTCTTGTTTTTCTTCTGTATAGATCCTGCTGCTCTGCCTGCTGGCTTTAATCCTCACAATCATATTTATACTGAAAATCCGCTGTGAGAAAGGTATCGTCTACTATTTACACTTTTAAAACGTAGTTAATTGCTCAGTTATTAACATGATGACTGAACTGTTCAACATCATATACAGTGGTGTGAAAAGTGTTGGCCCCTCTCCAGATTTATCATGTTATTGTATGTTATTCACACTTTACTGTTTCAGATCATCGAACATTAAATATCAGTCAAGATAACACATGTGAACACAACATGCAGTTTTTAAATAAATGTTTTTAATATTAAGGGAAAACAAAATCCAAAACTAAATGGCCCTCTGTGAAAAAGTGCTGTTGTTTATTTCAACTGAGTTCAGTTTCTCTAGCCACACCCAGGCCTGATTACTGCCACACCTGTTCGCAATCACGAAATCAGACTACGGAAAAAGACCAAATGATCCTCAAAACTACACATCATGTTGAGAGCCAAAGAAAATCAGAAACAAATGAGAAAGAAAGTAATTGAGAACTAGTAGTCTGGAAAAGGTAATAAAGCCATTATTAAAGCTTTGGGACTCCAGTGAACCACAATGAGAGCCATTATTCACAACTCGCGAAAACATGGAACAGTAGTGAATCTTCCCAGGAATGACCGTCTAACCAAAATCACCCAAAGAGCGCAGCGACGACTCATCCAAGAGGTCACAAAAGACCCCATGACAACAACATCCGAAGAACCTCAGGCCTCACTTGCCTCAGTAAAGGTCAGTGTTCATGACTCCACCATAAGAAAGAGACCGGGCTAAAATAGCCTGCATGGCAGGGTTTCAAGACGAAAACCGCTGCTGAGCAAAAAGAGCATAAAGGCTTGTCTCCGTTTTGCCATAAAACACCTTGATGATCCCCAAGACCTTTGGGAAAATACTCTGTGGACTGACGAGACAAAAGTTGAACTTTTTGGATGATGTTTGTGTCATTAAAGGAATAGTCTACTCATTTTCAATATTAAAATATGTTATTACCTTAACTAAGAATTGTTGATACATCCCTCTATCATCTGTGTGTGTGCACGTAAGCGCTGGAGAGCGCTGCGACGCTTCGATAGCATTTAGCTTAGCCCCATTCATTCAATGGTACCATTTAGAGATAAAGTTAGAAGTGACCAAACACATTTAAGATGAGTAGTTATACGAGCAAGTTTGGTGGTACAAGATAAAACGTAGCGCTTTTCTAAGCGGATCCAAAAGAGGAACTACACCCTACGGCGCAATAGCACTTCTGGGAGCACCCCGACTTGGTGCAGTAACACCCTCCCCTTCCCATTATGAGAGTGAGAAGGGGAGCGGACTTTTCAGGCGAGTCGAAGTACTCCCAAAAGTGCTATTACGCCATAAAATATAGTTCCTCTTTTAAATCCGCTTAGAAAAGCGCTACGTTTTATTTTGTACCACCAAACTTGCTCGTATAACTACTCGTCTTAAATAGGAAAAACGTTGATGTGTTTGGTCACTTCTAACTTTATCTCTAAATGGTACCATTGAATGAATGGGGCTAAGTTAAATGCTATCGAAGCGTCGCAGCACGCTCCAGCGCTTACGTGCACGCACACAGATGATAGAGGGATGTATCAACAATTCTTAGTTAAGGTAATAACATATTTTAATATTGAAAATGAGTAGACTATTCCTTTAAGTCTGGTGTAAAATAACACAGCATTTCAGAAAAAAAAACTTAATACCAACAGTAAAGTATAGTGGTGGGAGTGTAATGGTCTGGGACTGTTTTGCTGCTTCAGGACTTCGAAACTTGGGTTCTGCAACAGGGCAATGATCCAAAACACACCAGCAACTCCACCTCTTAATGGCTGAAGAAAAACAAAATGAAGACTTTAGAGTGGTCTAGTCAAAGTCTTGACCTCAATCCTATTGAGGCAGCTCATGCTCGAAAACACTCTGAATTACAACAATTCTGCAAAGATGAGTGGGCCAAAATTCCTCCACAGCGCTGTAACAGATTCATTGCAAGAAATAGCAAATACTTGATTGCAGTTGTTGCTGCTAATGGTGGCCCAACCATTTATTATAGATTTAGGGGCAAACACTTTTTCACACAGGGCCATGTATTTTTGGATTTTGTTTTCCATTAATAATAAAAACCTTCATTTAAAAATTGCATGTTGTGTTCACTTGTTATTTTTGATTAATATTTAAACTATTGAAAATAATTTCTTTGGTGATCTGAAAGATTAAAGTGTGACAAATATTCAAAATCATAAGAAATCTGGAGGTTTGGCCAACACTTTTTCACACCACTGTATACACTATACTTCGGTTATATTTTTGTCATTGTTAACATGCTCTTAAATGTTTTTTTTTTAGTTAACAGCTGTAAAAATCGCTGTGTGTCTGGAAGCCGTGATGCTAATTCCGCATGCCGCTGTGATGCTGCCTGTGTCAATGAAGGCACCTGCTGTCTGGACTACGAGGAAGTGTGCGTGGAACCAAGTACGTGTCTTTGTCATTTTGGTGCATTTGCTCTTCCTCTTGTGTCTACTATTTAAGTTGTCTTGGCCTCAGATGAACAGTCCAAAACATTGTTTCGGTTTTGGCAACCTTTTATTTTAACATCTGACACAGTCTATTATATGCACACAGGATGAGGGGTCAATGACATACATATTTTTGTATCCGGGGCATTATTTACTATAAAAATTACTTGATGCATGTATGAAATGTCACTTTATTCTTTAAATAAATTTTCAGTATTTTTTAATAATAAATACAAATTTTTGATTTGGTATCTCAAATTTGTAAAATGTCAGGCAGAACAACTGTTTGACAACTGTTAATAATGGTGTTTAAATTATTACAAATTCAAAATAAGATACTTTGGCATTGTTTTATGATCGAAAGTATTCCTATAAACAAATTTCCTGAATATCAGTAGGATAATGGAAAAACATTTGTCCAACATTTGTCCTCAAAATGAAGGTATTACAACTGCAACCATGGGCCTGTTATTAAGAAGTAAAAAAATATAAACATGAAATCACATCATCCAGTGAACCCCTAGGCCAGTGTTACTCACTGCGTGGCGGTTTTTAGATTTCTCTTAAAGGGACACTTCACCCATTTGCATTAATTTTGTATCGTTAGAACCCCAGTCATGTTTTTAAATGGTCGTGCATCATTTCCTCAGTTGCCACTGAGACAGGCGAAATACAGATTTCAGTGTTGTTATTCCTTCTTTCAATGATGTATAAATCATCATTTTGCATCATTGAAAACAGGAAGTCCAATATCTTTGTTGAGGGGGTGAGACAACAAACACCCCTTTTCTCGGTCAAATGGGCACCAGACTACAAATATGACGCACTTTCAATATAGATTAATATTTCTACTGGTGAAATTCTCCTTTAAATACTGGTTCATTTTCTGTGTCAGGTGTTACAACCAGTGTAAAACTAGAAAAAAAAAGTTTTTTTTCAAACACATTTTATGGTATTTGAAAAGTATATTTATGATATCACAGACAAAAGCTTCTATCAGCATCCAAGTTGAAGTATGTTAAAGGAATAGTCAACTCATTTTCAATATTAAACTATGTTATTACCTTAACTAAGAATTGTTGATACATCCCTCTATCATCTGTGTGCGTGCACGTAAGCGCTGGAGCGCGCTGCGACACTTCGATAGCATTTAGCTTAGCCCCATTCATTCAATGGAATGGTACCATTTAGAGATAAAGTTAGAAGTGACCAAACACATCAACGTTTTTCCTATTTAAGATGAGTAGTTATACGAGCAAGTTTGGTAATACAAAATAAAACGTAGTGTTTTCTAAGCGGATTTAAAAGAGGAACTATATTTTATGGCGTAATAGCACTTTTGGGAGTACTTCGACTCGCCTGAAAAGTCCGCTCCCCTTCTCACTCTCATAATGGGAGAGGGAGGGTGTTACTGCACCGAGTCGAAGTACTCCCATAAGTGCTATTACGCCATAAAATGAAGCTCATCTTTTAAATCCGCTTAGAAAAGCGCTACGTTTTATTTTTTACCACCAAACTTGCTCGTATAACTACTCGTCTTAAATAGGAAAAACGTTGATGTGTTTGGTCACTTCTAACTTTATCTCTAAATGGTACCATTGAATGAATGGGGCTAAGCTAAATGCTATCGAAGTGTCGCAGCGCGCTCCAGCGCCTACGCGCACGCACACAGACGATAGAGGGATGCACCAACTCTTCCCAGTCAAGGTAACAACATATCTCAACACTGAAAATGAGTAGACTATTCCTTTAAATGTAAATTAATTTCAGAGGTTAGGTGGTGCAACCAGAAAGTCAAAGGGTGCAAGTGCTATGAATGCACCTAAAAAATAAAAAACATTAGGCTAAATAATTAAAAAATTTTAAAAATGTAGCTAATAATTTAAGTTTTAACAAATGCAAGCTAAGTAGGTCTATATTTGTTATTAAACCTTTTTTTATATTCTTCTTATATTTATAGTTCTCAAATGTTAGTTTTATGGTGAAGTTTTACACTTTTGAACAATTTTCAGGATTATCATTTTAAATGGCACTATCAAATAAACAACAATCAGCATGAGACAGAGATCACATTAAAACTTGCAAATAGATAATGCTTGGTTGTACCACCTGAAATTTTTTATAAAGGGGCTATCACAAATATTGTGGATAAAATCATTAAAATATACTGAAATGTTGTCCAGTAATACATTGTTCCTAACTCAAAAATATGCAATACACCAATTTTTAAAAGATTTTTTAAAATCCGTTTTCAGGAGCTTGTTTTATCATTGACCCTTATATCAGTCCACTTGGAAGTATAAAAAGTGTTTGCAAGATAGCATTATAAAAGTCAATGTTTGTCAGGAAATTTCTTCAAATCTTAATTTTCAGATTAAAAGATGTTGTTGTGTACTTTTGGAGGGGCAGTATTGGTGTACAACCATTTGCGAAGACAGCAATGTAATTATTTATTTATATTTACTGGTCTTTTGTCTATGTTTTATTTATATTTTAGCTGTTTATAACTTGTCCCTAAAATGCAAACTGTGGTTGGTCACTTTATACAGCATGTCTGTCTCTTTCTGTCAATGGGGTTGAGACTTTATGCTGATAGTTAAAAGTCTGGTTACGTGGGCCTGATGTCTCGCTGCTCTTAATCAGGTCATATTGAAGCTCAGTGTATAGTCTGGAAAGGTGTGTAATGGTTTAACTATAGTCCAGTACACCGTTTGTGTTTGTCTGTGAAAAAATAAAAAGTGTAAAGACACAGACAATTTAACCAGGGCTGAACAGGAGCACCCAAGAAACCCCTGACATTGCAAACAGCGGACACAAGAATGTCTGTTTAACCATCAACACCTACCTGTTAAAAATGTCCTCAGTCGAGCTTTACAAAGTCACTGTGGGTTTCTCCAAGTTTAGGCTCGAAGTCCAGCCGTATGTTTTGAATCAGCTTTCCGACACCGTAGCCAAATGTTCCTGTGGCGCCTGTTTGTGTGCACTGCATGTGTGGAATGAAATGTGTGGGTTTGCTTTCATATGGCGAATAGCACATAAAGGATCAGTGGCTTTCTGTCCGTCGAGACAGACTCTTTTCCTGTCTCCATACAGTCTTGTTTTTTTTCTTGCCGTTTACAGAACCTATCATATACGCATAAACCACAAGCCTACATATACTGAATGTTTTTTGTTGTTGTTGCTTTACTACTTATGGTATGTTGTGTGTTGCCTACGTCTTAAAATAAAGATTTACTTGTATGGATCAGGATAAACACATCTGCTGACCCCAACTTCACATGCATATAGTCAGTAGTTGCGTTTCAGATACTAAATTGCGGAAATTGAATTTGCGAAAATATGCCCAATGGACGCATGTCAATTTAGCAAAAACTCCCATATGTTTTACATTCACATGCGGTATAAAATGAGCTAATCTCTGCACTAAATGGCAGTGCCGTGATTGGATAGTGATTATCCCCTTCTGACATCACAAGGGAAGCTAAATTTCAATGATCGATTTGTTCACATGTTTGCCGAGAATGGTTTACCAAAACAAAGTTACTGGGTTGATCTTTTTCAGATTTTCTACGTTGATAGAAGCACTGGGGACCCAATTATAGCACTTAAACATGGAAAAGACAGATTTTCATGATATGTCCCCTTTAAGTCCAATCAACTTATTTATTTTATTTTTTATACCAACTCCTCACTAGTCAAAAAAGTTGAAATGACTTGTTTAAGTCAAGCTGTTTAAACAAAAAATGTTACAGTGTATCATGTTTTTAACAATTATAAACATTTCTTTAAATTGCTTAAATCCCAGTTGTGCGATTTACGATTCCTGTCATTCATTAACCCTCATTCAGTGCTAGACCTGTATGAGTTTCGTTTTTTCTGGTGAACACAAAAATATATTTTGATAAGTGATCTTAAGCACACAGTTAACGGTACCCATCGACTTCCATATTAGGAAAAACAAATATGGGTAATGTCAACTATGTGGTTATCATCAATTATGAATATATTTTGTTTTTGAAGGGGCTGGATAAAAACTTCTTATAACTCATCATGCAAAGTCTCCAAAAAGGACCTCAGAGAAGTGAAAAGACATGAACCCAAAGAGACCAGTGAACCAATCATAAGTTGTACTTTCAGAAAAAGTTGACTTCAAACATGGTGTTTTGCATATGGAAGTCAATTGAATGCAATGGTAAAAACTTTTAAAACTTATAGGGGTGGTTTCCTGGACAGGGCTTATCCTAGGGCCAGAGTTAAATGCATGTTTGAGCTTCCTTCATTTAAACACATCTTGCACTGCCTCTTAACATACATCAGTGTCACTGTTTTGTCTTAAGATGCACACCAGTATTGTTTATTTAAGGGATTTTTGTAAAATTCCTTAAAATCCTAATATAACCAACGGCCTAGTCCTGCATTAATCTAAACCCTGTCCAGAAAACTACCCCTAAATGTTTATATAAAGTAGAGTTACTGAAATATAATGCATATTAATACTCAGGAAATTAAAAAAATGCAACTCATAGATATAAGAGGTGTAAAAAGATCTTGTGTGAGATTATTTATGTCACAAGATTTCTCGTTGAGGTGAGATCTGTCTCTTGATATCAGCATAAAGTTTGTGGCAAAACCTTTTACAACGCATGCATTATATTCTGTCTTTTACTGCTTGTGCTTTTTTGTTTGGGTTTTAGAAATGTTCGTTTGGAAACTCATATAGATGCGCTGTGTTTGTCTGTTGATCAGTGTCAGATGTGAAGTCTCTCAGCAGATGAAACCCTCACTTTGAGTTTACATGATTTAATGTCTGATGCAAGAACAAGAAGTGAATATACTAAATAGATTTATTAGACCATCACAAAATGTAAGGTGTGTTTGCCACAGCTGCCTTAAACTAAAAGTATTAATGATTACTAAAAGCATTTGTTTATGTTTGTGTAATGGTTAATAAGTTATTTAGTCGCTGTAGTGTTTCTAATGCTAAAATATAATCACAGTAAATATAATCATGATATTGTTGCTATCCATGAATTCTCGAATCTTGTGTATTATAAGAAATGCAGAAAAAACAGTAAAGCGCTTTATTTTTTTAAATTCAGATGCCCATTTTTATAAAGATTTACTTGTAGTCCTTAATATAAAAATAGGTTTTAATGGTTGAATGTTACGCTTGATTATTTTCTGACTTCTGAGAAAAGTTGAATGTGCCGACTCCAATTTGCATATAAAAATGTGATTTCAATTGGTCATTCCTCACTCCTGTTCAAAACCCTGTAATGTCGAGAAGTCCCTGAAAAGGAAAGAGTCCATATTAAAACACTTCATGATGCTGGATGATCTTTGAGACAAATAGAAGGGTGATCTAATAAATTTGTTAAGCACTGTAAAGTGTTTTTTGGTCAGTCTGAAAGTAGATAAAGAGGAAGTGAATCTCTCTGCATGCTTTGTGTTGTAAATCAGTATTATCTTGATGCTCTGGTATGGGTTGCTATGGTCACCAGACCATCTGGTTCTGCATCTGCGTGTTAAGGGGGACATTTCACATAACTTTTTTTAAGATACATTGGTGTCTCCAAAGTACTATGTGAAGTTCTAGTTCAGAATACCCCATAGATAATTTGTTATAAACTGTAAAATCCGATAAGTTAACTCAACTTAAACCGTTTGAGGAAACCGATTGCCTTAAACCATTTAAGTTTAAAACTCATACATATGAGTACTGTAAACTGTAAATTTTAAGTGCATATGACTAAAAAATTTTGATTTACCTTTACTCAAATATATAAGGTTTGTTTAAGTTCATACCACTCAAATGGATTTGGTTCACTTAATACATTTTATTTAGTTCACCCAACTATATAGCTACTCAAATGGCTTGAGAAAAAACGATTGCCTTAAATGGTTTAAGTTGACTTAACTCAAATAAATTAAGTTACATAACATCAGATAAAAAATGATGACAAAAATGATTACAGTTTATTGAACAATCATTTATTTTACAAAGTAAAAGTACAAAACCATTAATGCGAACCTTTACATGTTTCAGGAATAACAAATAGGACATGTTTTCAAGATATTCAGTTCAATTCAATTTTATTTTAGCTCTTTTCACAATTGTTTAATGTTTCAAAGCAGCTTTACATTAATAGATACAGGAGAAAACACTGAAAAATCGATGGCCAACATAAGCAGCAGAATACAGCGGCTAAAATTAAACCGTACTAGCGAGCGTAATAATGTAACGTATAAAAGAGGGTGCTAAGTTAAGCCATTAGCCTCTTTCACACAGTAATTCTGGTAAATTACCATGAATTTACTACAATGAATTTACCAGTAAATACAAAAATGAGCTGTTCACACACGCAGTGGCGTTCCGTTATTTTACCAGTAAGACATCATTCACACATCAGTATCAAAATACCGGTAAATTCGTTGAGAAAGCGGAAGTACCTGTAGCACGCGGCGAGCTCAGTGTTGTATTTGTAAACAATCCACGTCGTTCATAACCACGGTCCGTATTTTGTTGTTTTCACGTCTGTGGTAAACAGTCGCGAAGTTGCTCATGACCAAACAACATTGAATGAGACGACGTCAAACCGAAAATGCGTTTTTAACAACAGTTTGCACTTTAGGCTTCACAGAGGGCGTGCTAAGGACGTCGGCAATTCGGCGGTAAGCTGTTTTAAACAACTTTGGTGAAGAAATGTGGACGTAAACTTCAGGTGTGCTCAACTTTCAAGCAGCATGTGTGTGGAAACGTCCATAAACAGTGCGGGGGTAAACGCGTCATTTGTATTAAAACGCTATGATTGGCCCAAAGCTGTCAGCACGGTCTGACGTCGTCCGTTCTAAATGCCGGTAATCCTATAATTTTCGTTCACACACAGCGCTTACCGGTAAATTACTGGTAATCTTACAACCTGTCTTACTGGTAAATTGGGAGCACTGATTTACCGGAAAGGTTCTGTTCATACATGACATGTTAACGGCAATTTACCAGTAAATTACCAGTAAAGACTGTATGTGTGAAAGGGACTAATGTCAGCTGACTCCCAGGGAGTTGAAAAAAACCCTAGGAAAAAATCTCCTAGGGAATTAAAACACTTAAAATAATATATATTGAAGGAAGGCCAGTAGATCAGGGGTGTGGTGACCTTCACGGCAGCCAGAACTGGGTCTGTTAGTCTCATTGTCCTTGGGATGGAGGACGAGACACGTTAGATGTAGATATGAGCAGATATAAATAACATGACAAATGTTTTGGGTGATTTGTTCCTTTTTTCTGACTTCTGTTTTACCCCTCTCTAGGATCTAACATTACATCATGTCTGTCATGCTTTATATCACCATCAGTTATTGTTTTTCAGCTCAACGTTGGACTTGTTCTAAATTCCGCTGTGGTGAGGAGCGTCTGGATGGCAGCCTCTGCTCTTGCTCTGCAGACTGTGTGAAAGTGGGTGACTGCTGTTCAAACTACAAGACCTTGTGTGAAGGTGAACAACATGGTTTGCTCTGGAATATATTCTCACATATTTTTAACTTATTTATAATAATTTATGTCACCCTGCCTGTGAAAGCCCAGCTTAAGTCATTTTTGGTCATTTTAGTTTTTCTACATAAAATCATACATTTTTTACAAATAATATAATTTTATACATTCTATGAAATATAACCTTGATATCTTTAATATTAACTGAGTAAAGCCATGTCAAAGATTGAAATGAATGACTAAAATTAAACTTTGATGCTCCAATTCTCAACATTAGTTAATGAAATTTGAGCCTGGATTTCACAGACAGGGTTACCAATAAGGGATTTTCCTGCACAGTGAATTTGGAAGTGTTGTCCAGCTGCGAGAGCAAAGAGGGAGTGTAAGACAACTCACAGATATCGCACACCGGACGTGCACATTCAATAGCGCGAGCTTAGTCAGACAAAGTCTACTTACAGATGCAAAATATGCGTTAGCAGCCAATGTTAATCATTAACGACTTTGGACAAAAAATATGTTATTTAAAGGATTAGTCCATTTTCTTATCCAGATAATTTACTCACCACCATGTCATCCAAAATGTTGATGTCTTTCTTTGTTCAGTCGAGAAGAAATTATGTTTTTTGAGGAAAACATTGCAGGATTTTTCTCATTTTAATGGACTTTAATAGAGCCCAACATTTAATACTTAACTCAACACCTGGAAGCGTGCTCATAATGCCGCATGCGAACGCAGGTCATGTGATCAGCCGAACAGCTGATCATAGCTGGACATGGTGGGTTTTTAATTCTCATCTCCATAAATATATGTAGTAGTAAAATGCTAAAAATCTAAATCCATTGCTTATAGTTTCTCGTTATTATGGAGAGCGCAGTTCATGGTTGCATACGTTCATGGTTGTTAACGCGGAAGAAGTTTGACGCTAAGCACTTAGTTCCGAGCAGGTCTCACATGACTTTTATGTGACCGGAGAACTGTTATTTTGTAAGTTTTGTCAACATTTCCGTTCACTGGGAGCAGAAAGATACGTGCACCCTCTCATCCATGTCTCTCTCACTGCACCTCTCTCACGTGCACGCTCTCTACTATCTGACCAAAGTCCGAACACAAATCCTCATGTATTCGTTCAGTTTTATGCGTTTCAAGCGAGCTGAGGCAAACTAACTATCCCTCGCATTTATTATAGGGCACTAGGGTGTGTGAGGTACAGAAGTGAGGCAATGCGCATGTTATTCAGAATTCTTTTTAAGTTGTTTTTTGATCAGTATTGCTGTTTACATTTTCCTTGTCTTCTTATGAAAGACATTTGCTCTACAAGAGATTAAGTTAAGTGCACTAAAACTTAGACCTAAGCATTAAATAGGTTGTAAATAGGTGGTTACTTTCAAGGAAAAAGTATGCTGCTTGGTTGTTGCTACTGTGTGCAATAGTGTAATTATTTTATTTATGCTTAGTATTTTCAGAAGCACTGAATTTACTTACTTGTTCTACGTCACCTGTTTTTACTATTTGTTAAAAATAGTCCAATAAATGTTCCTTTTTTAAATTAAGAGTTGTAACATTTGGTTTTATCATTGTGTCATTTTTATGATGTAAACTGAATGAGCAGTATCGGCTCCAAAAATCGGCTAAAGAAAATTGGCAGCAAAAAAATCCATGATTTGAGCATATATACTGTACATAGTAGGAAATAAAAATGTTGCTAATTTTTATTCATGATATATGTGGAGATAAATAAAACTTTGCAAATCTGCTGATTCATCCTTAATTCACACTTACTAGTAGGGCTGGGTATTGTTAGGAATTTCGCAATTCGATTCGATTTCGATTCTTGAGGCTTCGATTCAATTCGATTTGATACAGTTCAATATTGATTTACTTGCTTCGATATTGATTCAATAATAAGTAAATACACAAGCAATTAAGTACCTTTTTAAGTAATATTTTTAAGTAATGTTTGATCACGTTGATGGTGCAGGCTTGAAAGTGCTGCTGTTTGCCATCTTTGATCTTTCTGTTTTGATAAAGCGCGTCTTGTACAACGCTGAACACTCTCACTAGAGTGTTGCCCACAGCGCCGCCACTGGCCGGGGGGGGATGAATCGATTCATAGGATTTGATGAATCGATATTGAATTGAATTGAGAAACAAATAATTGCAATGCATTGATGAATCGATATTTTTACCCAGCCCTACTTACTAGTCTATCAAATAATATCTAAATATATTGTTTTGTGAAAAAAGGATGCTTTGTTTTATATTTTATACGCTTTTTCGTAGAAAGTGTCAATCACACAATTATTTTATATGCAAAATCACAATGCACAATGGGTGCTTTTGTAACGCAATACGCACCGCAAACGGGTGCATACGTACAGAAATATGCACCGCAAACCCACTGCGTACGGAGTATGTGTGAAACAGGCGTTCGTCAGCTTTTTACATCAAAGGCTGACAGGCTATTCCATTTGGGGAGGAGCCGCTTACTGATCCCCCTATATTTTTAAAAATCCTAAACATGGTTGGACCTGCCGAATGGGTTTAGCACTTTTATATAGCAGAGAGGCTGTGCAGTTTGACCAGCGGGAAGCGGCTGCACATCAGGCCACCAAATGGTGTTGCTAATATTAGCAACACCATCTGGTGGCCTGATGTGCGTAATTAATATAACTCGCAATGTAAAACTACACTGTAAAAAAATTCCGTAGAAATTTCCATGTTATTGCAGCTGGGTTGCCGGTAATTTACCGTAGATTTAAATTTATGTTATTTACTGGCAAGAGTTTGTTCAAAGTTAAATAAATTTTAAATATTAACAAGTCTTTATCTTTACAGAATAAAACTATACAATAACAGCCTCATGCAAAGCATTTTGGGAATCAGAAATCATCATCAACCTTTTTCTGTTTTTTGCTTCAGATTTTGTTTCCCAGAATGTTTTGCTTGATGCTGTTTTTTAGTTTTACTCTGTAAAGACAAAGACTTGTGAATGTTTAATGTTCGTTTGACTTTGAACAAACTCTTTCCAGTGGGTGGCATGGGTGTGGATCTGCGGTGGGTTGCCGGCAACCCAGCTGCAATTTCTACGGAATTTTTTTACAGTGTATTATCAGGCCGGTCATCACGGCCACAAAACACTACCGGACCACCGGGAAAAGTCCCACCTCTCCCGATTGCCACTCCGCTACTGAAAATAATGTGTTAGAGTTTTAGATACATTACGCAGCGTAGCACTTTTCGCCCGATGTGTGACCTCCTTAAAATAAAATAAAATAAAAAAGTGAATAATTGTCATTTTTTTACAGTGATTTGCCATAAAATGTGATCTGATCCTCATTTAGGTCACAACAATTGACAAACACATTGTGCATTTATTCCAAGGGGTTCGCAAACTTTTTCTTGCCACTGTATCTTGAAAGCATTATGCTGGAATGAGAAGAGATAAAAATGTAAGCAGTACCGGTCAAGATGAGCGGGGTGTTATCAGGGGATTACCAGGTTTTTTTCTGGCTCAAAATGAAGTGGAAGTGGTGCTCTCTTGATGCACACATGCATGTGTACCGTGGCTCAACAAAGCATATTACAAGCGGTGTATTTTTAGAGTTTTAATAATTAAATGATTCAAGAAAATAATTTTTTCCCAAGGGGTTCACATACTTTTTCTTGCCACTGTATTTAAATTCACTATTTTGTATTTAATGGACCATTTTCAACACTTCTGTGTTTGCAAAATGGAAGTCATCATAGTTATGTTAATGCAACTACGGCCACTGCTGAGGTGTATGAGTTTTTGCAGTCCAAGAATTGTCGACCTTTACCTTTGGAGGCATTGATCTTCTTCTCCAAATAAATTCATCAACTGTTAAAACAAAATGTTGATGATCAGATATCTGGAGGTCCTACATATATTCCCCTCATTCTTAAATACTCAATACTTAGGGCCTGCAACCTTTAAACCACAACACAGAAGCAGCGATAACTGTGAACATCCAATAAACTTCTGTCTCCTCTTTTTCCTCATTTCCTCATCAAGCTCAAGCTTTTACTGTCATATTCACCACGTAGGGCAGTTGTAGCCAAGTGGCTAGATAGTCAGGCTTGTAACCCAAGATTGTCCGGTTTGAGTCTCACGGCTGGCGAGTTGCGACTGTGGTGCCCCTTACCCTAATTGCTCCCCGGGCGCTGGGATAGCTGCCCACTGCTCCGAGTGTGTGTTTTCATGAGTGTTCATTACTCACTGGGATGGGTTAATGCAGAAGTTACATTTCGAGTATGGGTACCTATTCTCGTAATGAATCTTGGTTGTGTTTTGGGCATACAATAAACCAATCAAAGTCTCATCTCTCATTCTCTTTAAAAGCTAGTTATATGGTGGAATTTGCATGAGAAAATCTGAATGCTTCTCCAGAGAGGAAACCAATTTCAATCCTCATTACTGCAAATAGATCATGACATGTAAGGATTTTTATCTTTATGTACACAAAGTAATATTTGAACATATATTAACGTCGTGGCCTTTAAAATAAATAAAAACTGCAGCAGTGACTTTAGACCAGTAACGCAGTTGTTTTCAGTTGCCTCAAAATAGCAACACGCCAACAATGCGCCTGAACACACCACATTTTCAGACAGGCACGCCCATGGGGGAATAGATGGGTGCAATTGCATTTGCTATTGCTGGACGTGAAAATTATAACTACGTTGGGTGTCTCATTGCACTGGGTGTATGATAGGGCCCTATGCCATAAAAAACCCAAATGAGTTAGCTTACAGCTAGCTATTGCAACAGCAATACAGCTTGTCATCTTACCTCATCTTACATATTTGTGCAGATAACCATCTAAAAATAACTTATTGCCTGTTTTGTTTTACCAATTGATGAATTCATTTGGACAACTGATCAATGTCTCCAAACGTTAAGGTCCGTAAATCTTCTTAGCAGTGGCCATATGCGTTTACACAACTATAGCTGGGTTTCCATCCAAATGTGAAGGGAATCTTTTCAGAAGTCGCAAAAAAACAAAACAAATCCGAATTAGGTGCATGGCATGTTATTAATTTATTAGCAGTGCATCTTTTAATTGTCAAACTAAAGGCTGTGCAAAGAAGAAGAAATGCAGAATTTTTGATGCAGGCACTAGCTGCAAGGGCATTTAAAGGGGGTTGCAAACCGGACGCGCAGCTCAGCTCCGCGTCGAGTCGCGTCTAGGACAACTCGGAGGTATAGTAAACCGGAAGTGCACAATAAATAGCGCGAGCTTCGTCAGATAGCGTCTACTTCAAAATGCAAAATATACATTAGCAGCCAATATTAACCGTTAATGATTTGGGACACATATGATGTTATTTAATGTTAAACTATGTGAGTGGCGCGAAAGGGATTTGAGCAACTTCCTGAGTCAAAGCTGGGCGCCGGTGTCCATATACTCATAGAAAACAATGTGTTTTCGATTTTTTTAGAACGGCGCGGTGGTGAGCTGTGCTTCCGGTGTGTGACCCCCTAAGATGACGTCGAGCCCCATATATGGTAAAGATAACTTTAGCGGAAACAGCTAGACACTCAGTACTGTGGGTTTAATGTTCGCTATGTCAGAATTTTATTTATAATCTCCCATTATTTGCTTTATCGCTTTTTCGCATAAGTCAAAAACCACCTCAAGCGCGCATAAAAGCATTTTAGCGAATTAAAAGATTTTTATTCGAAATTTGGCATTTTCGATGCAATACTTCAAAATGCACATAAAATCGTGGTGATGGAAATATGGCTTATGACGACTTCCATTTCGTGAATGCAGGAATGTAAAAAGGTCCATTAAATGAAGTTTATTTCACTAAGTTTGGGAGGAGCATGGTCATGTAATCCAACCAATCAGCATGAAGAGGTGTCTATAAATAGCGTTCCTCACCTCTTTTCCCTTTTGCAGAATCCCTCCTTCACCCATTCACCTTACTCTCTGAAAAATTCGAGCTCTGAGCCCTCCCCTCGGACTGCACACCAAATATGCTTTATCTCATTTCCTATTGCTAACATCTTAATGAGATTTCAAATATCTTGGCAGCAGTTTGGTATTTTGCTTTTGCTGGCATGAGAAAAGAGACAGTGAAGTGAAAAATAAACATTTAAGCAGTAACGGTCAAGATGACTCAGATGAGCAGGGTGTTACCATTTTTAGTGGTTGTTATCAGGGGATAACAGACATCAGAGTATCACAACTGACCAATCCAACGTCTCCAAATGTAAATGTTGGCAAATCTTTAGGGACTGCAAAAACACATACAGCTCAGCAACGGATAAAATTGGGTTTACCCAACTAAAACAATGTCTGTTTGGAGTATGCAGAAGTGTGAAAAGGGTCCATTGGTTACTCATATGGCAAGCAGGACTGTAGTAAATGGGATAATGTACATCCATACTGTTGTTTACACAACCCCTATCAGGTTGATAAAAGACTTGATCACCTTGCAGTAACAACCGTCTGACTGTGCATTATCCCTTACTAAAAAACATACATGTCAACACTCCCGTTTTTCCCAGGAGTCTTCCGTGTTTCACACTCATCTCCCGACTCCCGTCCCCTCTCGTTTTGTTATTTCTCCCAGGAAACTCCCGTAATGTGTGTGGCCCATACCTTATATAATGAGGTCACCAGATCTTTTGGGAAACACATTTTACTCACACAATCAACACATCATACAAATTTTAACCCCTTTGTGACCTCAACCTAGCAACCTGCAAATATTGCATTAGGGGTAGAAACGTGACGAGAAGAAACTTAATAAACATGTACATTTACCAACAAATGGACGACGAATTAAATGTCATATCTTAAAGCCACACTTCTTATCTGCTGGATCATCGGGATATTGTGTCTGTAAGTGCAGCAAGTCACTGACCGGATAAACGTGCTTCCTGGACTTTGTTCTCTGATCCAGATGTTTACATAATAAGACTAGAAAGTCAGCACAAAGGCGTTCAATACATTGGCTTGCTCAGAAATGGCACTTTCATAAATCAGGACACATGTTGAAGCTTTTATAGCTTAATTTAATATGGCTACCATAGCTTAAATAATATAGGCTGCGGCCCACTCCAATGGCTGCAACGTGCAACGTAATTTGACTACGTTTTAGATTACTTTTGACAAATCTTATTTGATTTTAAATATATAAAGAGGAAAAAATATATTCAATGTTCACCAACAAGAGCCTTAAAAACTTATTTTTAAAGCGCAATTTGCGAACAGTTAATACTTCACAATACTAACACTGATTTACTTTGCTATTAGTGTCAACTGATAGTAACGCATTGAATAAAACAAAAGCACACTTTATGAATATACAAAATATATAAAATATATAATCTTATTTGTGATTTGTCTATAGGTGTATTGAAGGTCCAGTAGTTTTCTTGTTGTCTGGTTTTTATTCATGATTGCTTTTTGTGATGTTGTGATTCTTCATTCCTCCCTCTCTAAATTAAGACTGTTCCTCATCACGCTTTCATTTCTCTTTTCTGACTATTCAGTTGGTACAAACCTCGCAAAAGATTCAATAATTAACAAATACACCTGGCCAGTGTTTCATATTACAGTCTTTCTCTTCCTGTTTTTGTTCTTGCAGGTGAAAAAACGTGGCTTGTCGAGGACTGTGAGGACATCCGAACTCCACAGTGCCCTGCAGGGTAACAGAACTTTTATGTTTATAAATGAAACTCTGCCAGCTCTGTAACACAACAATTTGTTTAGTTTTACCTTTATTGTCATTGCATTGTATACAACGAAATTTGACATCTCTCATAGAAAAAGACAAACTGTATTCATCCGTATTATCTACATTCGAAATTATTTAAAAAAACAATAAAAATACTAGCGATGCACCAAAATGAAAATTCTTGGCCGAAACCGAAAACCGACAAAAAAAGGAAAACAAGCCCGAAAACTGAAACTGAAACACCGAAATAAATTATCATGCCAATTATTAGTACAATTGCATTTATGGCTATCACTGTGTACTAACTTTACTAGGGGTGTGACGGATCACAAAACTCACGGTTCGGATCACATTACAGTTTTTGAGGCACTGATCGGATTATTTTTCAGATCAGCAAAAAGGGGGTGGGAAAAATCTAATAACAAATAAAGAAATTGCAAACATTTATAAAAAATAACAAAGTTGTACATATAAGGTCTGAAATTAGCATTAGGTACAGAAATCGAATTAAATGAGTCATAACACTGTCTTTATTGTATAAATTAAATATATCATTATTTTTTAGAGCTACAGAAGTGATTTTCTCTTTGTCTTAGGTTGTGTGATTAACATTAATGACACAGACTTAAGTAGGTTAATTGAGGTTACTGTCTCTTTAAGACCAAATAAGCACAGACTGCTTTCTGACTGTAATCTTTAGGGCTTATTTGCAAACAACAAAAAAACTAATTCCGGGGTTCTAATTGCTGTTGTTAGAACAGCTGTGTATTACACCACACACCATTGCGCTGTTTAAAAAAAATTACATCGATAATACCATGGATAATACTGCATCGCTTGTCAAGTGACAGACTGACAGTTGTCGTGGTTTTTATGTCAACAACATGGCCGCCGCGAACATTGGTGATGTAGATCGAATAACTCCTATATACACTTAAGACATAAACAAATGTTTTTATTAGAAAAAGAATACTGTGGAGATCATTTTGTTTATATGTGCCCTGTCAATAACAGAAAGATTTTATGTTTGCTTGTTTTTTTGAAACGCATCTCTCGTGTGTGCACTATTGAGGGCACTTAAACGCGCCCACTCACAGGAGGGCGAATCCCAGACAGCGCATCATATACAGTCGCTCCACATAAAAACGTTATGTTGTTTTTCATTGCTTTATTTGCCAAATGTTTGTTAATGAACTACAGTATGAGACACAGTGCGACTATCTCTAAAGTTTACACATCAAGAGTTCTGGGCTGCGTTTCCCGACAATGTCCTCTCTTAGCGCGCTACGAAGACTCTTAAGTTAAACCTTAACTACAGGTTTACCTTTTCTAGGCGTGTTTCCCGAACTGTACCTTAGCGGGTTTCTTAAGGTATACTTTCTTACGTACGACGTTACCAGGTGCTGTCCATGGCGATGGTGCTGAATAGGTTGATATCGATTGCTCGACAATCAATTGTTCACTTTATGTAATAGGTACTTCGCGGCGTTATGAGAGAGCGGTGTTATTTATTAAAGAAACATTTCAGAAATAGCTCAAGTTAAATTTATTAGGAATATCTGAAATATTTCAAATTGCAAACAACTAAATATAAACCTTGTATATTTTATTTTATATCAAACCCGTGCAAAACTCGCAACTTCATCTCCAAAAGTATAATGCATAAACTGCTCCAATGCATCCATTATTCCTTCACTTTAAAGGATAATTTCCCAATAAATGCGTTGCACAGGGGAATAAGGTGGGTCGTGCAAGTCACCTGGCTTGGCATTACACCTAAAATATATAAAAACAAATTGTTGTTCATTAGTTCACGCGTTTATGTGCTTGGACAGTGGATGCGCAAGCGGTTTACAATGCGGATAATGCTTAATGGACGCATTTCTGGAGCCGCGCCTGTCTGTTTATCTTAAATACTTTATAACATAAAATATGTGATATATAAATATATATTATGATTGCTTTAGATTTTAGCTTTGATTAGTTTTAATGTTGAAATTTGTTGACCTTATACAAGCAATATTCAAGTGGAGCAGTTTCTTTTGAATGTTTATAAAGAATGTGGCAAAACTTCGATGCAAAGTCGACCTAACATCAATAATAATATTTAGGAAAATCAACAATTATGATTTTGTGATGAATGTGCTCCCGTGGCATGCGATTTTACCTGATTTGTTTTATTGCGGCTAAAATAGCCGGTAAACTTAAGATTTAACGGATTTGAAATGCACTAAGTAAGATTCGCTGTATAGCTGCCTGCCATAGTTTCACCAACTCCTTCACCCAAAATGTTTTTTTAATAGTTTCTTTAGCCTGTAATACTAGTTTGAAGCTGATGTTCCTTTGGAAAAAATATTAAAAATCTAACAACCATCAGTGTAATAATGACTAATTATGTGAATGTTTTATTCTTTAAATAAAAAATGCCTAATTTAACACGGAGTGTACTTCAACTTTTTTTTAACAGATATTTAGTTATATAGACTGCAATATACACAAGCTTTTATCACAGTCATGGCCCCTAGCGGAGTCAAGTGGGATAAGGTATAGCTAAGAGTGCTCCAGACCAACCTTCCGAACGAACGACTTACAGAAGTGATACGTAACTAAGAACGTTTCGGGAAACACGTATTAACGATAAGGTACAGCTTAAGGTACAACTTAAGAACGACGTAGAGCTAAGAAGGTTTCGGGGAACGCAGCCCTGATCTTTGAAGGGAATACTGTGATGATCACGTCTGGACCCGACACAATGCATGTTTCTCTGTGCGTACAGAAAGCTGCTCACTTTAGCGCCTTTTTGCGGTTAAATACATCCACAACGCAGACATGTTGCTACAGACAAGCACGTGCAGATCGCGGTTTCTGTTCTGTTTTTCGGTGATAAAAGTCGGTGCATCCATAAAAAATACATATTACATACATGCTCGTTCTGAATTTTTATAGCAGCTGTGGGAGGATAGGGACACGGGAAAGAGAATTACGTAAAAAAATGGCTGGATAAAGTTGGATAAAAACTATTTCTAAATCTGAAAGTAAGAGTCTTTAGAGCTCTGTAGCGTCTTCCAGACGGTAGTAATGCAAACAGATCACAAGAGGGATGAGTGCTGTCCTTAATGATAGTAGATGCTCTTTTGCAACAGCGAAGCCTGTAGATCTCCTCAAGGGGGGGCAGTGAAAGTCCAATGATCTTTTGTGATGTTTTTATGACCCTCTGTAATGCGGCTCTTTCAGCTGTTGAACAATTTCCATACCAGACTGTAATACAGTAAGTTATTATGCTTTCTACCGCACAATGGTAGAAGGACTTCAACACTCTGGCAGAAAAATGGGCCTTCTTCAGAGTTCTGAGGAAGTAAAGTCTCTGTTGGGCTTTTTTGACCAGAGCAACAGTGTTTATGGACCACTTTACCACATGTGTGTCATATCTCTAGAAGTAAAGTGCTCCTCAATCTTCTCCTTGTACGCAGCTTTGGCAGATTTTATCTTTCTTGAGGTTGTGCCTGGAAGCACTGTACAGTTCTTTATTACTAGATTTAAAGCTGCATAACGATCTCTCAGTAGAAGTTGGACCTGCTTGGTCATTCATGGCTTCCTGTTTGGGTAGACACGGATGCGTTTGTTGATGGTTACACTTTCCACACAGCATCTGATATAAAAAGGCACAGTAGATGTGTATTCATCTAGGTCCTGAGTTGAGAACTGACTCCAGTCGTGCTCTTGCAGCTGCAAGGATGCTTCCTCCGACCAAGTTTTTACAGTTTTTATTACAGTTTTCTGATTCTTAATGATGGGGCAGTATGATCAGACTGTCCAAAATTTGGAAGGGGGGATGCTCAAAAGGCTTTGGGGATGTTAGAATAAACACAGTCTAACATATTCTTCCTCTGGTGGAACATGTTGTTCAAACTTTGGAAGCACAGTCTTCAAGTTTACATGATTAAAATCACCAGCCACAATAAATACCCCGTCTGGATAAGTATATTGTTGCTTGTTTATAGCTGTTAACATGTGGCCGAGTGCTGCTTTAGCTTTCGCGTCTGGTGGAATGTACACAGCAATAACAACAACAATAGACATCTCCAGAGGCAGATAAAAGGGCCGCTAACTGTTAACCATTTAACCGCCAACCGTTCCAGATCTGAAGAACAATGACTGCCAATGATAGCAGTGTTTGTGCACCAGTTATTGTTTATATAAACACACAATCCACCCCATCCCAATGTAGTTGGGATTTGCAACCCCGTCTACAGTTAATGAGTTTTTGTGGGTTTTCGCAACATATTGCGTGTCTGGCACTTTTGGGATAAAAGAATGTTTGTTTCCATTTGAAGTTAATCTGAAATGTAGTGCAAAAAATGGTGGGGTCCACAAGAGACCACTTATGAAAACAATGCTGTTTTGCAAGTTACAGTGTCTTAGCAACATAACAGCTTAAATGATTCAATGTTTTCAGTTGTTTCTTTTGTCAGCATGCACTCGACTGGCTAGGACTTAAGTTTGGGGAAAACCTCATCCGCTTGTTAAGTCATGACGTTAGGAATACCGTTTCCAGCCACCACATTTAAACAGCTGTTTATGAGCACTATTTATTCATAGCACTTAAGCATTTAAGCGAAAATTTTATAAACTCGTGTATATGTAAGGAATAATTGACGACAGGCCATTGAATTATAAGAAAATAATGCACACCAAGGTGGTAATCGCGTCGTGCCGTTACACCGCAGGTGTGCATTATTTTCAAATAATTCAAAGGACCGGAGTCAATTATTCCGCTTATACCACGGTTACCACAAACATTGCTCTGGTGCCTAGTTTTAAGACATTTGAAAAGATAGGTGTGCGGTTTACAGAAAAATAATCAACACCCATAGAACATTTCTCAGCCAATCAGAATGCAGCATTCAACAGACCCGTGGTATAAAAACATGTAAACTGCAGTCTCAGGCTCCCAGGATCAAAGACAGCAATATATTAATAATTCATAAAAAATCAACGTCCATAAATCTAATATCTGATCATCTCGGATTTTGTTATGAAGATAAATATTAGGATCGGGTGTTTTTGGTAGTTTTTCATTATGATACGAGTGTATAATAGCCATGATTTGTTATTTTTCTGTGACATCTGTGAGCGGTTGGACCTGGAAGCGGTGCATGACGTCAAATTTAACAACCGGATAGGCCATTTCATAGTTAGGTAAACACAACAATATAGCATGATATACTGTTAGAAGGCAATTGAAATCAGATTTTGTTCTGCAAAGATTATATAAAGCAGTGCAGAATATGAACTATCAAAATCCTAAGGCCCTGCGTGAACCCCGGTCGGCGTATGTTTTCAATAGTTTCTATTGGAAGCGCCACACTTTACCATGGGCGAAACCAGACTTTATAAACATGGGGGGCCTAATGCAAATTAAGGTGGTCCAAGGGCATGATCCCCGAAGAGATTTTTCAACAAGTGCAGAGACAGACCCTGCACCATTAGGCGGCAAAAGGGGGAATTGCCTTCTTAGATGTGCCCTCAGTTTTATTTTTGGTATTTATGGCCAGGTTTTAAAACTAGGCTTTACAAAAAATAATTGAACTAATTAAACTTTCAATAAGATAACTAATTGAAACTTTATTGTATTTAGGGCTGTTCGATTCTGGATTTTTTTTATCAGTTACAATTACGATTCCTGTTTCTGGAATCTTCACACCGTGAGCGGGGACGCGCCTCACACGGCCGAAATTAGAAAGACGTGGTCCGGACCATCACTGTCTGGAGGATAACTAGCTAGTTGATTAAACATCTCTGAGAATAGTGCGGACGCGCTTCACATCAAGAGCATGCACGCTCGCCACACGGCCAAAATGAGATAAAGACGTGGTCTGTCATGTCTGGAGGATAGCCAGTTGATAAAACACATGTCCGTGAGAACTGTACGTGGACTTATGTTTTGGGGTTCTTTAAGCCTGTTATTGTATTAGTCTATAGTTCTTGCAAATTGAAAGTAAGTTAGCTGGTGATTTTGTTGTTTGAGCAACCTGCTAGGGTTTCACGTGTCTGTTGATTCGATATAATTGTTGAGCGCTCTTGCTCACGTTATTTATGTGCATTATTTACATGCTACAGTAGTTACACTCCTTTAAGATAATGTCATTAATAGTGAGAAATAATCAGTTTTTAAAATTTTCGCCATCTATCATCGTTCGCCAGACGTTCTACAACATCTTCTTTAGTTTGTGTTTATTAACCCTTTAGTTTCACTTCATTACGCAGCTATTCCTGTTAGAGGTAAAAACATTTAATTAATTAATAATCTAGTATGTGTTCATTTTTTTTGTCATTGTTTCTTCAAAATTAAGTTTTATTTGAGTGTTTAAATAAAAATATTTAAATTTTCATCATGACGCATACGCCCCGCCCCTTTGATTGGCACGCCCTCTGCCCCGCCCACTCGCCCAACCCTACCACCTTAACTAACACATTTTCTGTGGGAAACCCTGTAAGCCACCTTAAAAATTTCCCATGCCCCCTCTACAGCCAGGACTGCGCTGAGAGTTAAAAAAATGTTCAACTGTTTGTGAAACGTTGAGGTTGTCAATGTCACTTCACCCCTTTTATCCAATCACAGTGGAGGAGGGGCGGGGCAAATACCACACCCACCAACCAGCACATCGTACAACGACTGATAAACAAAACAGAGTATCATAGCAACTAAAGTGCTCAGCTGAAGAAATGCTGCTAAACTCCCACCGTCGGCATTCGCCTGCAGTTTCAGTCACGTTTGAAAGCTTTGGTGAACACAGGGCCTAAGACCTTCGTTTATTTTCATGCTTAAATAAAGAACTTTACACATGAGTATGTGTTTATGCCGTACTCTGAGTAAATGGACTGCGTGGTCAATGTTGTCTTTTCCATTAGCTTATGGAGTTCTCAAACTCCCTTTGGGGGTGTTAGATGGTGCCAGGGGGCCCGAGTTTTATGACTTTTTTAATAAATTCTGTGCATTTAAACCTCAGAAAAATAAGTCTACTAACATTGAATAATTGCATGTTTTGTTTAATTCAAATTCTAAATTTGATTTCTTTTATGCCATGAATTGTTTGGGGGGGGGTGTAGGGTGAGAACCACTGAGCTAAATGTAAATGTGCCATAGGTTACAGGTATGTTGCTTTTCAGTGACATAAACATGACTTGACAACCAAGTGAGCCCTTACGCTGTGACCTTTGAAAACTTTTTGCTCCCTTGTTAAATTTATGATTATTATAGCAATGCAACAAACATTATAATTAAGCAAACATTATGGGTTGGGGGGCATCATTCTGCAAATAATTTAAAACATGAGAATATAATGTCCAAGAAAATTGCACATTACTGAGCGGCCGTGCATTACATTTGGCCTATAGTTGTTTTTGTTACTGAATTCATTACGGTTGATTTTTTTTATAGTCTGACGATACATTAAGCAAATGTGTTTCTAAAAGCTCATGTGAAGACTGTTGATGTGAATGCTTTAGATGGCTGATTCAATGAGTCTCTTAGGAGCGTGGAAAGAGAAAGAAAATGCTGAATTTACTTTATAGCGATGCCATTACAAAGCAAGAACACATTAAACACAAAAACAAATTAAAGAAAGGGACAGTGTGCCATGTAAAACATTTTCTATTGTCTATATCTGTTAAATCATTACGATGAAACCAGTAAAATACATTATGATCAAAGCATAAAGAAAAAATAGATCTCAAATGATCGATTTTATCAGGGTACATTTCATTTATGCATTTGACAAACATTTTTATGTAAATTAAATTATAGTGTATTTCAGTGTAATACTTCTTTAGTATTGTAAAATACAGCAGATACCTAAAAATGTTTATCTTCCCGGTTTATGTTTTTGTTTATTTATCTCAAATGTGTAAAGCATTTCCAAAGTAAATAAATGTTAGATTTGGCATGCGTCATGACAGACAGCTACTGTATGGGCAAAACAGAGCACAAGTCTCTCGTTGATTTTTTTAGCCATGTATGAGTAACTAAAATGGGAAGTTTTTATAAGTTAAAAACACTGCTCTTTTTTCCCTAGATTTTCCAAACCACCTCTGATCCTGGTGTCTCTGGATGGATTCAGGGCGGGATACTTGGACGCTTACAGCGGTTTACTGCCCGTCATCAGCAAACTCAGTACGTCACATTGACTCACAACCATCTAAACTCTGTCAGCTAAGTAAATGATTCTGCCTGTTCATACACAGACTAAATTGTAACACTCCCTGTTCTGTGGTCAGTTTTAGCCTGTTTTTAAATAAATAAGGACTAAAAATAGAGTGAAACAGTTTACCACAGACCTTGTTATTGGTTGGTCTTAAAGTAACGTTGTCCTAGAAATCATACAGCTCAGATTTCTTCAGGAAATTCCATTGGGTTGCAGTCAGTAATGTAATGGTTTTCGCTTCTCAAATGACTCTTTTAAAGAACAAGAAAGAATCTGGGTTTCCATCAAAACATGAAGCGGATCTTTTCAAAATTTGTAAAACATAAAAACAATTAGGTGAATTAGGTGCATTTCCATCATGTTGTTTGAGTGAACAACGGTGGTGAATAAAGTAAATAAAACAAGGCGAGCTTAGAAAATAGCTCGTAATTGCCAAACTAAATACTGTGCACAGAAGAAGGAATGCAGAATTTTTGAAATACAGGCACCAACAGCAAGTTATTTTAACATAAAACCACAATATTTGTGTATATGTACTGCCTTTAAATTCTATTATTTAAAATATATTAATACTTAAAAAAATATAAACGGTTCTTTCAATCTTTGTTATACATTCTTTTATAACCGTTAGTAAATCTTTTCTTAACCGTATCTGAAATAACTTTTTGAAAACCTCGCATTTAATAAATGAACATATTAAATTCCTGAATACATTTATGAACTATTATAGTCTACATTTTTACAGTTTTGATTTATTTTGGATTTTTTAAGTCACAGTATTGACTTCCATCTCTGTACAAATTAATATTACTGCTCTATGTAACTGCATAGCAAACCACATAATGCTATATTAGATATAATTCATTATACACTCATATTGAGATGAGTGATCTGCATACATAGGCTACTTTTATCTTTTGCGCATTTATCCTCATCTTTCCTTTGACTTTTTCCTCATCTGTAGTTTAATATGTGTTGCATTATATCTCCCACTCACACTCCTTATGAGGTGTCGCCAGTGGAAGCTGTGACTTGAACTAACGAACCCCACCGCAGCTCTAACTACTGAGTAACCCCGAGTTACAGCCCCAAAATCCAGACCAAATTAGCTGACCGCATGGTGACAATGATATGATTGACGCGAGGTGCAGATGAGAATTCCGATCATGCATTCCGATTCACGGAGAGGGCGGCTCATGGTTGTGTAGCAACTTCTCAAGTGCTTTTGAAAAAACAAAGAAGCCCCTTGACTCACGGTTAACATGCGTTTTTAGACACGCCTTTAAACGTTTACATCAATTATCAAACGAATCTAGAGGGGGAGGGAGGGCTGCAAATGGCTCGCGGGCCGGGAGTTTGAGACCACTGAGCTAGACGATCATCAGTCACATGGGTTTTGTGTTCGCTACGTCAGAATTTATTTAGCAAATGCTTCCCATCTCCCATTATTTGCATTTATTGTCCCTTTTTAAAAGTCAAAATACCCCTCAAGGGGGGGAGTAAATTTTTTCGCGAAATAAGGGATTTTCTTTCGAAATTTGAATTTCCGTCACTCGTTTCTTGCGATACTTTAAAATGAGTGTGATGGAACCCCAGCTAGTGTCATTCTAGACGTAGACACATCTATAGCTGCACTTCCATTACCCTTGGAATTGCGCAAATTAAAATAGCGAATTTAAAGTAGACCTAATGGAAACTCCCTTATATTGCAAAAAAGTTTTTACGCTCAAGCAATTCGAAAAAGGATTATATTGCACAACTGTAATGAAAAATTGTACATGTGCATTAAAGTCACTTGATCATTCTTTTAAAATGGTACAGTATGTTTGGTTGTAGGACAGGACAGAAGAGGTGTGTTCGACTTACATCAAGCGAATTACATCAAAATACCACTAGAGGCACTCGGGAGTCGACTGCTCTGTATGCTTTCGAGTCGCTCTCGCTGTATTTTGATGTCATCCGCATGTCGATCCGCGCAGAGCCTTATAAAATCGAACACAGTCATCACTATGGTTTTTGGAATGAATTATCGCGGAATTAATCAACCCATAACATTATTTTCGACATTTAGAAAATAACACTAAAGTTTTATGCAAATCATTAATGGAAACCCAGCTTAGGACTCCCAGACATTTCCTTTTAGTTGAAATGCAGAAGGGCTAGTAATGTTTACACTTATTTTATTGTATATTAATTTGTTCTCGTTAATTTTGCTGTACATAGGCTAATATGAATGTCTTAACAGTAGCTACAGTATGTTGTAGGACACAATGTCAAAGACTCACTCAGTAATGTTAAAGAAATAATTCACCTGTCTTCAACATTAACCTGTATTTTACTCACCCTGAAGCTATCCTATGTGTATATAGTTTTGTTACAACCAAAAACATTGCAAACTTCGTGACTAGTCATCATATGCGTGTAGGGCTGCAAAGGGGAGGTAACTTTCCATGGGAACTTAATTAAGTGAATTTGGTGTGAACTATTCCTATAACCTTATTCTGCTCATTTGAAACCATCATTCAAAAACTTGTTTTACAGTAAAATATTGTCATCTTGAAATAATCTAATCTTCTTTCTCCAGAGAAATGTGGGACCTCTCCACCATATATGCGACCTGCTTATCCTACCAAGACCTTTCCAAACCATTACACTATTGTGACAGTAAGTGACAGGTAGAAATATATCCATTATTGCTACACAGCAATAAGCTACCTAAACATATCAACATGTCATGAAGATACATAATCCTGCATTTATTGATAGCTGCAAACCATAATTGTTGTCTCTTCATCACCATCTATATTTATAACGTAAAATTGTATATTACTTTATGTACTTATTTTTATCATTATAATATTCTTACTGTTTTGAATCGGGAAAGGAGACACTTGATTATTTATGTATTATTGTTTATTTTGTATTATTTAGTTGATTTTTTTTTACATTTAGAAACCACACACTTGCTGTGAGATGAATAGCAGTTCTCCTTAAATAGGGTTGGCTTAAATGCTGTGCTTACATTTACAGCGTTTATTTACATTTGCTGTATGCATTGTTTAAGCACCCAATTCACTAAAGGAAGTGGCTGCTGTGTGTTTGGATATACACTATAATGCTCATTTCCAGGAATTGAATAGCTGCTGTGATCAATAGCAATGTAATCAAACATCTCTTTTTATTAAAGTCCTTTATTGTTTTCTGTGGGCTGTAATAACACAGTGTCAATTGCACAAGTACTGTAGATTTAGCAAAAAATGATAATCTCTTATAAGCACAGAAATGTGATGTGACAATGACTTAATTAAAATACTGATGACACAGCACTGTCTCAGCACATTAAGACACAGAATGGTTGAATTGCAGATTATTTGTGGGGATAATGCATTTTCTCCTGAAACAGCACAAACAAACACATAGTAAATATGCTTTTCATTAAATAACTTATTTATTTAGTTTAAGGACTACTCCACTTTAAAAAAAAAAAAAAATCTGTATAATTTACTCACCCTCATGTCATCCAAGTTGTTTATGTCTTTTTTTGTTCGTTAATTTTTTTGAGAAAGACATTCCAGGACTTTTCTCCTTATAGTGAACTTTAGTGGACCTCAACAGTTTATAGTTTCAATGCAGCTTCAAAGGGCTCTAAATGATCCCAACCGAATCATAAGGGTCTTGTCTAGCAAAACATTCGTCATTTTCGCCAAAAAATAGCGTATTATGCAATCATGTAGAAAGGTCCCGCGTTACATATGTGAAACGCACACTTGCGGACCATTTTAAACAATAAACTGACACAAAGACATTCATTAGTATCATTCCACATCCAACAACATCTGAGCGGTCCTCTTTCTCTACACTTGTAAACAGTTGGAGCGGTAGTTTCGCATATGTCATGTGACGTGCCAGATGGACCTTTATGTATTACGTAATCACTTGGAAAGGTCTAGCTGGCGCGTCACATGATTAGTGCAAGACGAGAAGTTGTGGTTAAAAGTACATCTTTTTTCTATTTTTTTGCAAAACTATGATAGTTTAAAGCAGAGGTCACCAACCACAGGGGGGCTGTTTACACTTGGTATTTAAGATGTGTTTTCATCGATCGGATCACAAGTGGACGAGAGAGACACATTACGTTTACACCTGGTATTTAAATCCGTCTCTTTTGTCCACTTTCGACCGCTTCTGTGCTGAATACTATGAGGGGGTGGTCTGTGAGACGGTGGGCGAGTCTCTCTGCTGTCATTCAAACCCGAGCGGGAGTAATTATGAGTTTAAATGGACGCAAACTAATAATATGTCGGAGTGCACTGCTTGTTTAGCAAGTAAACATGCTGCACAGTATTTTGTACATGAGTATGTAAGAGCTTTCTTTGAATTTTCAGCGCAATTGATGAAATAGGATCGCGCAACTTTCACACGCTTTCAAAACGAAACTACGGAGATCAGCCGCTTGGTTTTATCAATGAAAGGCTAAAAATAGCACTGTTCACCGAATGTTCACGCCAGAAGTAAAAAAAAAAGACGTAAAACTTGTGTTAATACCTCAGATTAGATAAATGGGCGGAGAGAAGGCGGTCGCGTGTGGCTGTTCGAACGCATTCAACCACATGTGCGTTCCGCAACTCCAAAGCGATCCGATCGAAAGTGGTTTCGACCACCTCTGGATGTGGTTGAAAGTGGTCGAAAGTGGACGAGCTCAAAACGTTTTGAACACCGTTTACACCTGGCATTAATGTCGTCCACTTGTGATCCGATCGACGAAAACACATGTTAATGCCAAGTGTAAACAGCCAGGGTCGCAACCCACTACCAAGTCATGGACTAGTTGCCACCGGGTCATAAGAACGTCCTGAAAAAATCTGTATAATAGCTACATAATAGCTTAATAAGGTGTTTTGTCCTTTAAGAGTCGACTTCAAATAAAGTACTTCACAATCAATCAAATAGTTGCAGAAGTATGACTTCATGAATCATTTGCAAATGTAGCTGGAAAATCATGTCAATATTTTCAGACATTTAACACTGTGACATCTGAAAAGTAATGGCAGGCTTCAGATTTATCCAGCGATCGTGGCACCATAATCAAAATAAACTCTTTTAATGCAGTAACCATATTTTAACAGGTACACTTTTAATGTAGGTTTGAAAGGAACCTAAACATTTAGTCTTATGTCAATCATCATTAAATCATGGTAAACGGGAATCTCTGTGCCACTGCGCCCAGCCGCAATTCTGCTGCCATCCCTCATCCCCCTTCTCATCTCCTCCTTCACTGCTCCTTTTTTTACTTGTTTTGTTACTTGAACTTGGGGCTCGACCCTGACCTAAGGTTTGAGTTACCTTCGAGAACAGCAAGCCTTAAGACTAAATGGCCAGGCAAACTTGTCAAACAATTGAAAGTAAAAAAAAACTGGTTTTACATGACTATAAATAACGCAGTTATTAATTTTCCTAATGCATGGTATTTTGATCTTTACTTCAGTTTAAAACATTATACATTTTGCAAAGGAAGATATTCCTCCTTTGTTCAAACAGCAACTCTGCGAACCCCCTCCAACCTCACCCCCTCGGTCCGCAATTTTTTTAAAGCTGAAACTGGTCCGTGGTGTATAAAGGTTGGAGACCCCTGAGCTACTGTACATTTACACATTGTGGAGACACTTTCATCCATACCAACTTTCAAGTCACACAGTTTTGCTAGTTAGTGTGGATTTGAATAGGAGTTGCTTGTGTCACGATCAACAAGTTCAGCTAAAGAAACATCTAGAGCCGTTCTGCTGCTTTAATGTTTAAGTTGTATTCATGCACTGTAAAAAATATGCAGCATTTTTGTCAAATCAACATATATTTTTGTGTTACTTTAAAAATAAGTGAAACAATTTCGACTTGATTATATAAATGATGTCAACTTTTCACAAGCCAACACTTAAAATATTATGTTGAGTTGACTTAAACTGAAATAATATAATGTGTTGTTCTTTCTCAGGGTCTGTATCCAGAATCTCATGGAATTGTGGACAACAAGATGTATGATGTCACTCGCAATGCCTCTTTTAGTTTAAGAGCAGAAGAGAAATTTCATCCCTCATGGTACCAGGGTGAACCAGTGAGTATACTGTTATATATAAATCCCAAAATATGCACAAACTTTAAGTTAAGAGAGCATTTAAGATCAATAAAAGTAATAAGGCCTGATGGCTAAATATCACATCTAAAATATGTAAAAATCTGTGGAAAAAAAACACAGAAAGATCGGCAGTGTTAAATGTACACTGTGGATGTGTATATATATATATATATATATATATATAGGTATCACCAGGTCTGGTGGTACCATAGACTGTAAAAAAAGATGGACGTAGTGTCCGTGATGTCACCCATAGGTTTCTGAAGACCATTTTGAAGTTTAAAATAGGCGGTGCCTGTCGTCGTCATCTTGGCCACGCGTCATCGGGCGGATATCCGTAAATGGGTAAAAAGGTGGGATGTGGTTGAAGCTGAGGTGGCTGGTTGCTGAAACCACGCCCGTCTAGCTTGACTCTAGTGACAGCAGTGGCTGTTCAACCGTCACTCAAGTAGCCACGCCCTTAATCATGCAGAAGTTTAAAACTTAAAATAATTTAAACGTATGAGTTACAAAAAAATTCACCCCCCTCATAGTTGTCATGAAGAGCAAACTTTACAGACCAAAAACAATTTTTGTACCAGGCTGTAAACATATTATTTTCTACTGTAAAGTTGGCCATTTTAATATGACAACAACAACAGCCTGTCAATCTCTATTCAAGAATAGGACTTTAGTATTGCATGACTGCAGTAACTGCCCTAAGGCACTGCAAACATGACCGCCATCTGGCGCGACTTCCCTGAATGGACTTTGTTTGTAACACCTGTAGGATGAGTGCTTTCAGCCCAGTGGGTTCAAAACAAAACAGTTCTCATAAATTGATAATGTGTGGTGATTGTTTTCTTTCATGACTGTCTATATGCATTCTTCTTTTACCAAAACTCATAAAAACACAGTCTGAGTTAGAAAGGGATGAAGCACTGGATGTATCTCTAACCTTCCTCGTGTTATGCATCAATGCATGTAAATAGATTTTTTTCAATGATAATTGTGAGTTATTTCCTCTGATATTGTATTAACAGTTATCATTTTGATGAATAGTATTTACATTGTTTTCATTTTATTATCATTATATTCACCTTATTTTTCACGACAACAAGGGCGGCGCCATTTCGCTCATTTTGTCAACGTTCTTCCGGCCGCATAGACGATGAGCAGCTGAGGCAGTGACTGAAGGCGACGCGTTAAAGCTTAAAAAGCTCACCCGAGCGCCTTTATGTTTCTTTCTTACCAATTTTAAGCCAACTGAGGAACACCCTTATCCCAAGTAATGGTTCGACTACGATGTTCCGGTAACTTTAAACCACGCCGGGTGTTGAAAAGGTGGCCAGTTTCAGGTAAGCTATCTTAGCTAACTTTGTGCTCGTTCGCCTAAAGTTAGATTTGTGAAGTCCGTTCTACAAATACACTTAAGATCAGTAACGTTAGTTTATAAAATGCAACTATTTGAATGGTTTTAATTGTCCACCTATATTTTTATATTTACGATAGTACAACGAGATATTATAGTACATTGCATTCTTACAGTAGCCCACGCGATTCCTACAAGTTACTGAGATTTCAGATGCTAGAATGTCAGTTCATTTCTCATTCAGATATTGATAATGACCTATTAAACAACGTATTATTTAACACTGAAGTTAAAGGTTGTGTGTATAATGTTACTGTCTCTTTTTAATGCATCTCTCTCTTACACACTGTTCTGTTTAAGTATGGGTGTCATTTATATATTAATTCTCATGATGCAAGTTTATTTTAAATACTAACATAAAACTGTTTATGGTTATATTGTTTTCACAGATGCATTGATGTGTAGTGATGCAGTGGACAACTGTGAGGATGATACAATCAACATGTTCCTAAACTGTGATGCAGAAACACAATGGGAGGATCCATCCGTCTCTGACCACAACTACACTTTAAAATCACAACTCAACCTGAAGCAACCTACATCTGATATGGGAAAACAATGGTGCGGTTTCCCGGACAGGGCTTATCCTGGTCCCAAGCTAAAATGCATATTTGAGCTACAATAATTTAAAAACACCTTTTACTGACATACCTCAACATATATGAGTGCCATTGTTTTGTCACAAGATGCGCACCAGTCTTGTTTTTTTAGAGGGTTTGTTTGTAAAAACTAAAATGTCCTAATATAATTAAATCCTAATCCTGTAAACCCTGTCTGAGAAACTGCTTCAATGTGTTGAGCTGGCACAAATGTACAAATCTCTACTGAGAAACAACCATCTTTGGTTCAGCTTTACACAGGGTTGATATTGCATCCATTACACAGTCGCCAAGCACTTTACCAGTACATACACCAACAGCTTCCAGAAAAACACTTGGGATCAGCTCCTGATGACTCCGATAAAGCTGTGTCTTAATTTATTGCAGGGTGGTCTTGCTTTACCTGTTGTAAAGTTACATGAAACCTTCATATGTGATCAGATGTCATGCAGTGATATTAAACATTTACAGTGTGATCAGATGTTGTGCATTTATATTAAACCTTTACAATGTGATCAGATGTTGTGCAATTATATTAAACCTTTACAATGTGATCAGATGTTGTGCATTTATATTAAACCTTTACAATGTGATCAGATGTCATGCAGTTATATTAAACATTTACTATGTGATCAGATGTAACCTGCCATGCAGTTATATAAACCTTTACAGTGTGATCAGATATTATCTGTAAGGAATTTCCTAAACTATATGTGAGCTTTGTAGATTCCACTTAAAAGGATTTAAGTCTCCTGATTTGAAGGAATACGTGTTGGCAAGTTTGCAAATGAATTCTATCATGGTACCACATAAAAACGAAATAGTTATTGGACTGGCTAAGGTGCACATTTGCTATAAAAAAAGACGAAATCACTGTGTAAATATTGGTAGACATACTTTTAATAATTTTCAATGTTGCTCCATCAACTCATGACAGGACGAGGTAATATGTCCCATAGGTTACTTGCCGCGGCCGCTTCATATCGTCTAACGACAAGACGATTGATGGGACAATATAAGACTATCCGAGCGTCGTATGAAGTTTTAACCGTGCTCCTAATTTAAAACATTTACAGCAGTAGCGATATTTGTTATTTCGCTAAAGTTATAGTGAACTACAAACAATCTTCTAACCACCAAACTTACCACCGAATACACTGTGCCATATTAGCAGCGGAAGTCGGTTGACAAAATGCGGAAGAGCGAAGAATTAAAAAGGGGCGTGGCGGAATAAGGTGAATACCTGAGGAGGATTAATTGTAACACTGTGTGACAACTAACCCCACTGTGTAAAAATGTTTTCAGTCCCAGCTATCAGTTACTAGGAGTTGTTGACATGTTTCAAAATGCTGATATATTTATATATAGGTAACAAGACAGTGATTAAAATAATATAAGGTTGGATTTGTTGACTTATACACCCAACTCAAAAAACATGATGATGAAATTGAACCCTAACCCTAGCTTAGCACAATCCATTGAATCTGATTAGACCATTTAGCATCGTGCTCAATAATAACCAAAGAGTTTTAATATTTTTCCTATTTAAAACTCTTCTGTAGTTACATCGTGTACTAAGACTGACAGAAAATTAAAATTTGTGATTTTCTAGGCAGATATTGCTGGAAACTATACTCTCATTCTGGTGTAATAATCAAGGACTTTGCTGCCGTAACATGGCTGCAGGAGGCGCAATGATATTACGCACTGCCTGAAAATAGTGCACTGCTATTGAAAGTAACCAAGGGGACTGTTTTCAGGCACTGCGTAATATCATTGCCCCTGCTGCAGCCATGTTACGTTATCATCACCTATTTTCAAAAAAGTGGAGTGTCCCTGTAATTGTGAAAGGCAGTAACGTTCAGTTGTTCTAGTGATGATTGGGTGTTGACGTAAAACGACTTCCTTTGTGGACTGTTGGCACGCTTCTTGACCCTATACTGTCCTATAGTGACAACAGTGTTTACTTGCAAAGGAACAACAACATAGTTGCTGAAACTTAAATGATTCATCTGGGTTTAGAGAAAGAGGTAGTTCAGTATTTCTCCTTTTAACAGTAACATCAACTTTTTTTATGAAAAGCCAAAATGTTCAGGTCACAAAAATGTCATCCTTTTACATTTATATGCCATTTTTGCAGTTGGAAGACATTTTTCTCCAAAGTATCTAACATTCCCTGGGAATCAAACCTTGGTGATACTCGTCGATGCTGTTTTTCTTGTAGAGGTGTTTGTCAATAGAAGTGCTAGTCACTCACAAAGTTCACATACAATTTTGCAAACGTTTGTGGCTCTTTATAGAATTTGTTTTCTGTTAAACCACAATTATTAATTGCACCCTCTGTAAATGGTTATACAGAAAACATCTAGATTTTTAGTATCTGACAATTTGTGAAAGTTTAGGTACAGTACACGCCACCTCAAAAATTTGATAAAAAATACACAAACTCTACACAAGGGTACACATGCTATATAAAGTCAGCAAATTAGAAATAAGTGCTTGAGTTTTTTTTTGTGACTGCACGCATTTGGTAGGGGTGACTTCTTAGATTGAGATTCCTGTAAAAGCCACTTGTGGTTTAACGGTGTGAATTTAAAAAGCAGCTGGTTTCATAACACACCTGTTACTTCCTTAACACTCTTTAACAAGTCATTGATCTTTCATGCAGTGCATCTTTTGTCTCATATGCAGTTATATTCAATGCAGTTCTTCCTTTGATTGTCTTTAGATTTGGAATACAGCCATGAACCAGAACCTTAAAACCGCAACTTTCTTCTGGCCTGGATCTGATGTGAAAGTCAATGGAAAATACCCAGATTTCTGGATGATGTATGACAGGTGAATATTTACACCAAAACAACGTTCATCATTGACATGGGCGGCTTTTTTAAAGCACAAATCTGTAAGAATTGATTTTCGATTTTTAATAAAAACACTCAATACGTTTCTAGAGGAGCTGTTTACACACATTATAAATTCCTGATTTTCACAATTACAAAGTGTCTGGCTGTTCATTACAGGCAGGGCCTGAGCATTTTTTTTTTTTTTTTTTTTTTGAGAATTTACCAGCCATAAATATTCATCTTCTTCGTTGGTGTTTTAATGGCAGTTGTCCACCAACTTATTGGTGCATTACTGCCACCGGTCAAATTAAATCTGCACTAACTAATAATATTTTAGTAACACTATGCAGTAAGGTACTATGTATTAACATACAATACAATAAGGCACTATGCACTAACAATGTAATTATTCTTAAAGGGGCAATAAGTAGGATTTACCCCCATCTAGTGGTGAAATTGTATTTTGCATTCATACGAACAGTGCTCTCTAGCGCCTCGCTTTTCTAAATGCGTGTTGCAACTACGGTAGCCGTTATGTAATCACTAGTCTCGTGTAGCCAGACCTGCAACAGTTTGTGGGCGTGACGTCTGAGGCTGAGACTATGTAATCACTGATCTCCTTGTCCGTTGCAGCTGGTTCACCTGTTCTGAATGAAAACGCATTGTGGAAATGTGTTGGTAGGCTAGTGCTTTTTGTCTCTCTCTGCTATTATAGTTTATCAATACGGTGGAACGATATGGAAGCCTCCTTGGACTTACCCGTTCAATGTAAATAAAGAAAAGAAATTCTGAGCTTACAAAGAAAAGTCAGATCACTGGCAGAGGTCATTTGACACCAACAAGGACATAGTTATGAATAAAGATATTGATTTTGATTAATAAAACACTTAAAACCCTACTTACTGTCCCTTTAACCAAAACATTTTCAACTTCAAACATTAGGTAAAATCCTTAAACTAACTTGAACAGACAATGATCAACTAACACTTATATTAACTAATATAAACAAAGATTAATAAATGCATGTGTCTGTATTCACATACAAGCTAGTCTCTCTAAATTTGATCGTCACTGAAACGTCAAACACTGTTGTGAGTTTGTATTGTTTGCACATCATTTTTCCCTTTTGGTGTTTTGGTGGAGTTTGACTTTACGAGGCACTGCGCAGAGTGACTAGATTATAGGGGAGGTCACGTTACACTTTAAATAATTTTATTTTTTCAGACGTTACTGCGAATATAGAGAGAAAGGTCGGAGTTCATCAGACTTGACCTTTGGTACGCAGTGAAATATCTTGACAAGAGCTTTTGTTTCCGGTCTGATGCATTGGCATGAATGGAAGTCAATGGAATGAAAAGTGAAGTGTGACCGCCCCTTATGACCACAAGAGCGGCACTGTTCTGACTCGTTTTTTCTATACCAAGCAAGCAAAAACCGAGACAGCTATTGACCCAATATAGTCTGGCTATGAGTAACGCACTTCTACCCTGAATAACCTTGAGTTTGGTTACATGCCGTCTTTGCCAAAATAAATTGGAGAAGTACTGTATTTTATCAAGTAAGCAAAGTCAACTAGTGTTCACAGTGTTTGCTTTTATTTGTTCTGAATGTATATTTTAAGGGGTGAAAATATATCACCCATCCATCCGTTGGCCCAATGGCGGTAACCAATGGCATGGCAATATTTCTAGCGCGTTCAGTCTTTTCCGGCGCTTGCAAATGACGTTTTGGCGTTACGTAATTTAGGTTCGTTTATCTCTTATCTGACTCCAAAGATAAAGATTTAGTTTATATTGTAATAGAAACCGGATTGATTATTACTTTTACCACTTACAGAATTTGGATTGGATGGATGTTTGTTTATTCTGATTAAGCTCTGGTATTATACTCGTTTATTCGGTTCTCACAGTCGCACATGATACTAGTACGGGCCTCATAATTAATTTACTGGTCAACGGTCATAAGCGAATCAGTATTGGTCGCTGCCAGAGGTTGGACTGTACGCTTAAAGGCGCTCTAAGCGAATCTGCAAGACGTCACTTTTTGTTGATGTTTGAACTGTTTTCAAACAAACGGACGTAGCTAACTCCTCCCCCTCCATGCTTTCATGAATGCGCCCAACCCCCACCCCCAAATCCTTCTTGTCGTTTATTGTCTGGAACACTTTGTTTTGTTTCGTGGTGCTAGGTTTGGCCACTGTGTTTTTATTGCGGTTTGTAGAGCCTGGGCTGTCTACAGAGATCGCGTTTTTTACAGTTTGATCAGCGGACAGGCAGCAAGCACATAGTGAGGAGATGTTTGCTGTATGCAACAAAAAATGTTTTATGGTCTAAAACGAGTGAATTCGCTTAGAGCACCTTTAAGCAGCCGCTCTCTGTGTGCTCGACTTTAAACATATTTTATTTAGTCCCCTTAGAGGTGACACTTAATTATTACAATAATTGTTTCTAACCAGAGGTAATGAATAGAATAATATTGAAATAATCAGAGGTTGAGGCTGACCCTATTTAGAGCGATCAGAAATGTTACTCTAAACGGAATTACGTATTGTAGCCTCCACGCTTTTAAGTACACTTAAACTAACTATTTAAGTGCTATTCGTATCTCACAAAACCTCAGCTGATGTATTATTCACTATCTAACTGGGATTGGGCCGGTCCTAGCCTGATTTCAGTCCTTACGGTAACTACGGATACAACGATATTACTTGCAGTGTCAACATTTACCCGAGCCACACAGAATAAAATCAAACATAACAATTTATTAACCAGGTAGGAAAAACATAAATCAGAAGCCAATTTACATTCCAATTCAAATACGAAGAAACAAATAGAATGAAATGAGAATATTGCATACCTGGCAAATGATGAATATCTGGTTACAGATTTCTCAAAGTAAAATGAAATGCATGATGCTGTATCAAAGATGGGAGGTGGGAGGATGGGAGGTGTCTATCAACATTGAATTAAGTTTCACTTATACTTTAACATTGAATTCTGTTGTTATATGAGACCATTGTAATCACTTGCAATGAGATATTTCAATGAAAAACAAATAAGATCAGTTTCAGATTCTTTGTGCATGTAGAATGTGGCACAGTTTGCTTTAAAAGAATGAGAGTACAGATATATGATGCCTTAAGGTGTAATCTTTGAAAACCAAATGGTCTCAGTAGGAAGTCTACTGTGAATCGTAGAGAGGCACTCAATTTGCCCCCATGCAGTGTCCTTTGGGGAGGGGCTATCTTTATTCAGGAAATTGTCCTTACAATATGCATCGTCTATTCTTGGGCCATGGTTAGACGTCTATTAGACTTTCACTGACAGATAAATTTGCTGGGTACCCTAATGTCCCAATCATGATTTGTCGGCACAAAACATGTGATGTCCATTGCAGTGGATGCAGGCTCTGAAGGGGTTAAATTAAGTTTTCAACTGGTAATTAAAAAACTGATCAAGACTTTATGTTTGAACAATGATCTAGTCAGTCATTTATTATAGTCTAAAACTCATGATGATTTTGTTTGTTTAGGAACATCCCATTTGAAAGGAGGGTTACACAAATTTTTGAATGGTTGAGTTTGCCTGAAGGAATGAGGTAATGCCATTTAACTGTGACTCATTTTTCACTACATTTGAAGCCGTTTATTCGGGTTGTTTTGTATTTTCAACGTCTTTGCAACATAAAATAAGCAGTTTTATCAACGTCTTTGCAACATAAAATAAGCAGTTTTATCATTTTAATTGTTTTGTTTTAGGCCGGACTTTTACACCCTATACATGGAAGAACCGGATTCTGCTGGGCATCGTTATGGACCAATGAGCAGCCAGGTAAACTGAAATCAAAGCACAAATTCAATTTAAATGACAATTTTCTATTTCTGTGTCATTTGGGAATATGTGTCTGGTAAAGTGAACACTACAAGATTAGTGTTTCTTACGATGTTATGATTATTAAAGCTCTGAAAGGCACAATATGTATGATTTTTCAAATTAAAATATGCTGAAATCACTAGCACACGGTTATGTATTTTGTTCACATGTCCATTATCTTAAACTTTTTCAACGATGTTTGAATTCAGAGAAGCCATAGCAAGGGCTCCGCCCCGTTCATACCTGTCAATGCCCATATGTCCTTGAAGACCCATAATAAAACTTTTGAACTTGGAAATTTCAGTGAAATTCATGGTAATGTCATCTTTGTTACAGGTTATTGAAGCTTTACTGAGAGTTGACAAAATGATTGGCCTGCTGATGGAGGGTCTCAAGGCGAGACAGTTGGATAAATGTGTGAATTTTATTCTTCTGTCTGATCATGGTGAGTCATGAGACTTCATATTTACAGTAAACATCACATGGGCGTGAATATGAATGGAAAATCATTTTCTTTATTCATTTAACTACAAACAAGAAGCTTTCAATGAGAACAAGGAGTGTTAAAGGTGCAATGTGGGACTCTCCTGACAGAAATGCAATATAATATACATAACTATATAATCAGTGTTGTATTTTATTGTTTTTATTACCTCAGATTCTACTGTACATACACGTGACCTGTGTACCCTTACATGGAAGTCGCCATTTTGCGCCTTAATGTTTCTACAGTAGCCCTAAACAGACAAACTGCCCTATAGAGCGCACTACGTTGTCTCAGACGATGATGTGTTTGTCCTGTGGTGGCTACTTTTGCTTCTCTATGCATTTCGAAAGGGAGGGGGGAATCATCTTTCTCATGATTTCAGGGATAGAAATGTTGCAAAGAAGTACCCAAAATTGTCCGCACACTGAAAAGATGCAAAAAGTTTACTTTAATGTTAAGGTGAACCTTGCAGATGTAAAATAAAATTAACATTTTTGATAGACCTCTTTGGTCTCTTTGCATCTTTTTAGTGTGCGGATAATCTTGGTTACATCTTTGATAATAACGGTTTTGTCCTGGCTTTTCTTCTTTCTTTGAGCGCATATTATTATTCTTTGATGTGAGAAATATTACATTGAACAAATCTTATTTAATTTTATTTCAACATAAAAGACACATAAAACGAAGGGCTAAAAAAGGGGAAAAGTTTTTAAGGCATTACTCCACTTTTATTAAAAAAAAGTCTGATAATTTACTCACCCCCATGTCATCCAAGATGTTTATGTCTTTCTTTGTTGAGTCGGGAAGATTTTTTTGAGGAAAACATTCCATGATTTTTCTCCATATAGTGGACTTTAGTGGAACTCAACAGTTTACAGTTTTAATGCTGCTTTAAATGGCTCTAACGATCCCAACCAAGGTTTTAAGGGTCTTGATCACCATTTTTTTGTGCATATTTCCTGTGTTTTCTGTTTGTGTCTTAATAAAATGGATTAAAAATAAATATGGATGGACATTAAAACTTCTAAAACAACAATTCTGGTTGTCATATTTAAAAATGACAATGGTTTTGCTAGATACGATCGTTTAGAGTCCTCTGAAGCTGCATTGAAACTAGGGATGGGCATGATTAATCTACGATCAATAATTGATCGTTAAGAATTTAGTCGATTACGTTTATTTGTAATTGATTAATCTAATACTTTTTTATCTAATGCAGGTTGCGTTGCCTATTGTAGCATGTGTCTTGAAGCAATTCAATGAATTTTACTGTGTGGCAGCAATTTAACATTTTACCACCAGGGTGCAATATTTGACACCATACTCCGTTATCTGTGACCTTCCGTTTTGATTTAAAAAAAAGAATCATGAAGAGGTCATGATTTTTTGGAACAAATGAGGTCTCATTTTAAGAATGCGGCTCGCAGCTGCAGGTTCCACTGCTTTAGAGCACCGCATATTCAAGCGCATATATGGTCCGTTTGTCTAACTAAATGTAGTTTAACTGTTTGCCACAAGTTGATCTTGTAATAAAGGTCTCATGGAGGAAAACACGCTGTATTTTTGTATTCAACATTTTTTAATTATAAAAGTTAAATAATTATTTTTTATTATAAAAATATTAATGATTAATCGATAGTCGATCGTTAATTCTCCCGACAATCGACTAAAAAAATTTAATCAAATGCCCATCCCTAATTGAAACTGTAAACTGTTGAGGTCCACTAAAGTCCACTATATGGAGAAAAATCCTAGAATTTTCCGTTTTTTTTTTAATGAAGGTGGAATACCGTAAAACTTCAAATAATAGCCGAGTCCCAAATAGACGCCTGTCTCTTTTAGACGCCTGGTGTGACGACAGGTTTGGGTAAATAAACGCCTGTCTCAAATAAAGGCCTGGTCTGTTTTTTAGTTTCGGGTTGTATTTAATCTTCTAAAACCCGTCAGATAGTCTGTTTAAGACAGTTCTATGGTGCAGATTGAACACGCTAAAGTTTGTTTTGCTTACCGGTAGATGTCACGTGACAGACGCAGTCGTTCCATTCCTCATCACTATGACAACACAACAAGCTTCGTCGCCAGGATTGAGGTGATGATAAGAGTAGCGGGAGAGCCGGGACTTTTCCCCGTGGGCCGGTAGTGTTTTGAGGCCGCTGACAATAGCCGGCTTTCAGTCTTTTGTCATGCATGCACTCCCGCCACACATTGTATTTCTCACGCGGAAACACTATTTATCATATTTAATATGCTGCAGCGCCCAAAATGTAGCCGGCCGCACTGCTCTCTCTCTCTATCAAGCCCGTCTTCCCTAGAGTTCTAGTCGAGCGAGCCAATACAAAAAAAAAGAAAGAGGCTACACAATAGCCAATCAGAAAATAGCACTGTTGTATCTGGGTAAGATTTCACGTAACAACCAATAAAAAAACATATCCTTGTTTGCTTTATTTATACTGCCAATAATTTAAGACTGTTGTTATTACACAAACTAAATTGTTAAACACATTCAAATTAAAAATAAAACGTAATATGTGGTAACCTCCTGCTGTCATGCTGGAACAATTAAATTAAAAGCCTGTCTCTTATAGACGCCTGTCTCTTTTAGACGCCTGGTGTGATGATAGGTTTGGGAAAATAAAAGCCCGGGCTATTATTTGAAGTTTTACGGTAATCCTTTAAGGAAAAGACAAAAAGCCATATGGACACCTTTTATGGTACTTGTATGGTGTTTTCCTTTAATTTTTTTGAATATTTATTTTGCATGTGATCATGTTTTGCTATATCTTTGTCAAATACAGGCATGGAGGAAGCGTCATGTAAAAAAGCTGCGTTTGTCTCCAAATATCTGAAAAACACAGATGACATCACTGTCATCCAGGGGCCTGCGGGCCGGGTACGGCCAAAAAATGTGCCTGATGAATTTTTTACCTGTAAGCATTTACTGAATTATTCATTACTGTATATCATGCCCAGCACACATTTGTATTTCATTGGCTTTATATTTACAGTGCCCTCCATAAGCACTGGGACAATAAAGGTTTGCTGTGGAGTCAAGGGGCCAGATTTACTGAACTGAATAAATAAGTGCAATTCCAAAAAAGCGCAGATGGGAGTGGTTTTATCTGCTAGTTATTTACTAAAAAGATGCAAAATAAATAACACAGGCGCAACAGCTGATTTTCATAATGACCAACGCAATCTACTAAGAGCAGCGCAAATTAGTTCAGGGTCGTGAATAAGCAGAGCTGATGAGGTGCTGGTGATCTATTAACACCTGATGCGCTTGAGTTCAGCACCACAGACCTCACAGCTGAACATTCGGGGTGTGAAATCCCAGCTTACCAAGCTATAGTAAACCGAAAAGAACTGGAGGACAAAAAATCAAGGTTTACAAGACGTTTTGAAACGTCTGGTATTGTGCGACTTCTCCTAGTGACTCCTTTTTTACTTCCTCCAGCAAATAAAGAATAACTTGGCTTGGCAAACAATATTTTTGAATAATATGTTCCTCTGGCATTTCAAATAAACTGTTACATGTTAAAAAAATTATTTGGCGTGTACTATGCACTCTCTGATCTTTGCAATGCCTATCCTATTAGCAACAATTGCAATCATTTCAAGCGCAAAATGGTTTAAGATATGATTTTTTTCAGTGTTACATAATGGCGCAAATACCAGTAATGTCAAACACGCAAGCATTAGTAAATTGTGTTTCGTTAATCATTTAAATAATCTCATCCCATAAATTTAACGTTTGAAAGTGAAACAGAAATGCATGTAATAATGTCAGTCGCAAAAATAACTGGAACACACCTTTTCAGTGCTAATTATCCACCGCACGTCTTTAGTAAATCCTGACAGTCATTATTTAACCCCAAAATGATGGTTTGCACTAGCACAAGCTGTTAGTAAATCTGGCCCATAAAATGTTCTAAACATTAAAATGTAAGAACAGCAAACAAAGCAATTTTGTCTTTACTGTCCCAATACTTTTAAATGGTACTGTATGTGATGTCATATCCCCACATTAGTAAGAAGTCGAATTAACCTTCTCTTCTCTGTTCCTGTATTCATCATGCAGTCGATTATGATGGTCTGGTGAGGAACCTCTCGGTATGAACATCTCCATCTTTTTATAAAAATTCCCAATAACATCACAGCACCTTACACACCTTATTGTTTACTGTACATTTAAATTATGATCCATTGATAAAGTGAAATGCAGATTTTTAATAACACTTTTATCTATGGTAATGATGTACAATTTATTGTTTCAATTTCTATGTTTAAGTGTCTGGAATCTAATCAGCCAATGAGACCCTATCTGAAGGAGCATCTGCCCAAGCGCTTTCATTTTGCCAAGCACATACGTATAGAGAGAGTTCATCTGTACATGCAGCAGCAATGGCAGGCAGCACTGTAAGTCTTTTTTTAGCAATTCATGTCTAATCCTTGTCATATCAGTGATGTGAAATTAATCAATAATCAGGGATGCACATAACTTTTTTGGTCTGGTTTTCAAAGGTGCACCTTGAGGTGTACAATATTCATAGCACCGACATCCTACATGCTGTCCTCATGACCACTCTCTTCGTCATATTTCTTTAGTTTAAGCATGGTAGACGATGATGTACATAAACAAAATATGTCTGGTTATTGTTTTTAATTAAATTGTGTTAGATGCAATGAATTTGTGCTCTGTGTATAGAAAATGTAAAGAAACATCACTAATGTTCAACATTAATTGTTATTATAAGAATGAATAACATTCAGAAAATGTAATCTTCAGAATTTAGTTAATGCAACTTAATATATCACCAAACTATCGGTATCGGCAGATATCAATGTAAATAATCGGCTATTGGTATCAGTGAAAAAATGTCATATCGGTGCATCTCTAAAGAAAATTTACTAACTTTTTATAGCTTTTGACAAAGGGATTTTCTTCTCACATACATTCAGATATTAGAATAAAAAGAACATAACACAAATAATAACACTACGAATAACAATAACAAGCTACGATGCTGGTAAACGGAAGTGATTAACAGTTTTCCAGTTTGGTCACGTGACATTAACAGGACCATGGTGTTAAGGGAATAAGGCTGATAATGGCTTATTTATTTTTATTTTTTTTACTTTAAAGTGACCATGAAATGGAAGTAGCAGTTGTCATTTTTTTTCTGTATCGTGCTGTATATCCGATTGCAATAGCTTCTGAAATGAGAAAAATGTTGGGCAGCCACGGGACTTGATTTTGTCCATTGAGAACTGATTGGATAGTGGGAAGTTGGGCCATTTTGCTAATTGCTAATCGCTGGGATCTTTTCCTGGGTAGAAAAAGTCTTCAATAACCCCGTTCGTGTCATTCCTTGTGACAGGAAGTAAAGAGAGAACGTCTCGGGGAAGGGAGGAGGTTAAAGTTTTTAAATAAAGAATATGAGGGCACATGAATTTTTACAAAATAAAGCAAAACACTACAAATACTATAATAAGTTTTTACTTATTTCTTATGTTTCACTAATATTTTCTGTGATGTTTTACAATGTTTTTTATTTTACAGGCAGCCCAGTGAAATTAAATACTGCAGTGGGGGCTTTCATGGCTCAGATAATGTTTTCAAGAACATGCAGGTGGGTGTCACATGACTTGCATCATAGATTAAAATTTTATTTAAAATATACACAGCACTTCTCTTTGAAATTCTGAATGTGAGTGAGGCTAAAAGCACATCACTGTCATATGGCTTGCTTTGCAGTAGTCATTTGAACTATTTCTATGATGTTTTCATGGTGCTTTGATTAGGGATTATCCCCTAAATCCAGTCTAAATATTTGTTGAATCTGTCATAAATGCCAATACAAGTTTCTAATCTGCACAGAACTCAAAGTTAGGCATTTACTTTCTGCTCAAGTCTGTGTATTTTGGAACGTAATGAGTTTTAGGAGACCTTGTAATTAGATGGGGCTTAAACAAAGCTTATATTAAAGGCTTTGGAAAAATTCCCATTAAGTGATGCCCAGCCAGGATTTCCCCCAGAAACGAAGAAAAATTCATTTATATGAATGAAAAAGGCGTGCAGGATGTGCGACTACAAATCAAAGTTCTGTAAGTTTTAACTGGGGCTGTTGTGGCAAAAAGTCTTGAATCTTCATAAGAACAAATACTCAGGAGACATAGGTTCCAGGTGCCGAACAAAAATTACTTTATTTGCTCGAGCCAACAAAGTGAGACAATCAATACCCCTCATAGAGGCGCTCAAAGATCATCTGGCCTCCCAACATCTGACTCCATTTTTTATACAGTAAGATCAAACACTTCTTATCTGAGATGACGTATACTCTTCTAATTGGTCTTGGCTTGCCATAATTAATTTATTTTGTTTGATGTGCAGCTGAATCCTTCTTCATATCTAAAATGACATAGCCTATACAGCTGGACTTCTCAAATCTTAAAATGACGTACTCTGTTTGTCGGTTATTTCGACCTTGTTTCTCAAAATAATTGTGGCGAGAATAATCGGGGTATAGTCGCAGGATTGCACCTGGTCTCTTTTAATTAGGAAACTGAGAAAATGAAAGTTAACTAATCTAGAATGACGTTCTCTTGTTTATCGGTTATGTTGACCTTTTCTTATGGCATAGTGTAGAAACAACAGGCCTTAGGCCTAATATAATATTAATATAGTATATGATCAGTAATATACCCAACAGAAACTACTATAGGGCCATTCTGAACATTGTCAAGGACTTATTTATCAAATATAACTACACAATTTGCATAGCGTTTTGTTGTGTTAGGGAGGTGAGGCGTATCAGTATTTGATCAGTTTTTATTGGTATTGTTTAGGGGCAATGTCAAAGGGGCGATGTGAGAGCCCCGCTAAGATCCTTTATGGCAGGGGCTCTCGGGACCCCAGGTAGTCCCAATCCTTAGCCACGGGGTCTACAAAATAATTTTTTATGAATTACACAATTGTGCTGTATTATTGAAAAGGTCATATTTACTCATAGGGCTCATTTATGAACCATTCCAGTCTTTTTTTGACTTTTATTATCTTTTATAGAGTCAAAATGTAATGTAAATAAAATAATCCTCTGAATGAAAAAACATAAGTGAAATGAACATGATTCAAGCTAAAATGTGTTTTTGTTTATCAGCATAAAACCGGTCTAATCAGGTTGTAAAAATGTGAGTTTAAATTGTGGAAAGCATTTGCTTAATCACTTTTATAATTATAAGAGGTCCCTGAAAAATGTTCTCCCATGTAAGGGGTCGCTGACCCCTAAATAGTTTAAGAACCACCCTGCTTTACGATATGTCCTCGGGGTTTAGGTGCCTACTTGTAAAACCCCCTGATGATATTGCCTAACCACTTAAACTGTGGGTGGCTTTTGATCCTGCGTCCACTATGTGCTTTGACATGAATATATGTGTTTGATGTTTAGTACTGTGCAAAAGTGTTAGAATCTTCAATAAGATATTTTTAAAGATGTTTGCTTTTGCTTTGGTGTGTCAGAAGGTAAAATATTTAGTAGGCTAAGCTATTAAACCAGCTGTTTTTATATCAATAAGAAGTCCTGCAACAGATTAATCTGATCACACCGTCATCAAATCAGTCTGGGGTGACATGACTCCAAAAGAACTGTGGACTCAATATCTCTTAAATTGTTTGGAGACACACTAATGTAAAATACTTTATTAAAAGTGAAAATATTTGTTTTACATATGATTTATTTAATTGTTTACAGACCATTTTTATTGGATATGGACCAGGAATGAAGTATAAGACAACCGTGGCTCCGTTTGAGAACATTGAAGTTTATAACCTCCTATGTGGTAAGTTCTGTTAAGTATCATACACGTTAAGTGAGATGTAAATTAGTGTTTGTGAAGGCTATTGTTTGTCATGCTTGTGGAAGACCTTGGCATTTTCAGTTCTGTATTTTTCACATGACCTTTCACATTTTTTACTGACCTGAATACAATGCAACTCACAGTAAACCAAGGACTTCATGACCCATTTCAAAAACAAAGTAGCCCTTATTCAGAAATCTTACTCCTCTGGTAATATATTCTAGTCTTGGGGAGTAAGCAATGCTACTTATTAAGCCCCGCCCACAGCCACTGACTGGCAGTCCGGCATTACCATAGTCTCCGCCCTCAGCAAGTTGTACGCCGATAAATGATCTGTGGGGTATTATGAGCTGAAACTCCACAGAAACTTTCTTGGAACACCTGAGACTTATCTAACATCTTGTAAAAATGAGCATAATAAGTAACCTTTAATCTATCCATTCAAATGTAGCATCATTTTTATATGACACCTTGCATTGGAAAGTAAATAAGTTGTAATAAATGAATGGTTGCAATAGTTTGTTTAGAGCTTAGGGCCATGCCATCACCTATTTTGTAAAAATGTTTCTTGAAAAGAAAAACCTGCAGTGTAAAAGTACCTTTCTGATTGTTTCTGTTTAGATTTAATGGGTATCAATCCTTCACCCAATAATGGGACGCATGGAAGTTTAAACCATTTGCTGAAGAACCCCCCCTTCCATCCGGTGTATCCTGCAGAGCGTTCGGCACCAGCGACCTGTACCCCTGTCAGCGGGACTGCGCCCGACCCCCGTGGTTGTACATGTGACTCCCTCACTGAGCAAGAGGTTGGCAGCATCATTTATCATTCAGTGAATCATACTGTAGCATCCTCTTGCTAGTCTCTATCAGTGTTCAAACACGGTGCATTATACACCAAAAATGGGTTGTAGAGTTGTTCTGACTTAAAAGGGTTTTTTATACGAAGTGTCGAGTCACAGTGAATAAGTTCAAGAGCCTAATGACCAGAGTCGTATAATAAGAGAGTTACGACACTCACATAGACGTCCGTTGTAAGAATGGAATGCAGAAGTAACAGCGTGTCATGGAGTGACGCATAGTTACAAACGCAGCACTGAAGCCCATTCATTTCAATGACACCTGCTGGTAAATCGATGAAATTACCGTTTCTCTTTACATTTTCAGACATTTCATGAATATAGTCAACAGTGAAATTTTATGAACTCTGCTGTAGGTAATGATTATTGTTAATAATAACTAGTAACATTTTTATATTTTAATGAGTCCTTAATCCTTAATTTTTTCTCGATTAAACAAATGTAGACATTAACAACATATTATACATTTGTTTATATTATACATTATACTTACCCCTTAAAATCCACAAAGGGATAGTTCACCCAAAAAAGAAAATTCTCATCCTCATGTTGTTCTAAACCTGTATGAATTTTTTTCTGATGAACACAACAGAAGATATTTTGATAAATGATGGTAAGCACACAGCCGATTGCAACCATCGACCTCCATAGTAGGAAAATAAATATTATATGAGGTATTGTGATAAACAATGAAGAATATATTTTGATAAATGATAGTAAGCACACAGTTGATGGTAGCCATTGAATTCAATCGTTTTTGTTTTTCCTACTATAGAAGTCAATGGTTACAATCAGCTGTGTGCTTACCATCATTTATCAAAATATCTTTTTTTGTGTTCATCAGAATAAAAGGAACTCATACAGATTTACAACAACATGAGGATGAGAAAATGATTACAGAATTTTCATTTATGGGTGAACTATTCTGGCCTCAGGCTATTCAGAAATACCATTTTGATGGAAAAATCCATTAAGAGTCTGATTACAAAAAGGTTTGTTTACAAGAAATCATGTCAGGTGCACTTAGGGGTTGTGCACACCAAAACTTTTAAATGCTGCTGAAAACGCCTGGACAACACCGAAATGCCAGCTGTTTCTCAGCTGAGTGCCAGCTTTTTTTAGCTGAGCGCTTTGGTACCTCTGATATTTCAGCTGTGAGCCGGTTGGTGGCTGTGGTAATGTCCTGCCCTTTCTCCACTGTGATTGGACGGCCGTGTGAGAAGTGACATTGACAAGCGGAGCTTTTTACCCAAAGTATGCCCCCGGCCACGGGCTTAAAAGTTTTGGTGTGCACGCCCCCTTAAAGAATAACTAAACCCCTGGTCAGAGCCTGACTCCACCCACTGGCAATATTTGAAAAATGCAAGTGGGCAGATAGAGATAGAGGGGACGAACTGAGCTCGTACCAAGTGTGTGGTAAGCTTGAACCTGCTTACGTAGAGTCGTACCGCTTCAACTGCAGTAGCCACCGTTCAACCTGAAGAGGGCAGCACTCAGACGTTTTTACACCATACTGTATATTGTAGAATTGAAACACTTTATATCAAAAATGTTACTCAAATCAATGAACAGCACTAAAAAAGCATCATTCTTACAGATCATTAACTTAAAAAAGTTGGTTTAGGGTTTAGTTACTCTTTAAATGGTTCTTGCATCTGTTGGAGCCAATGATGTAGTGGACAGTGCTCCAACATATGGGGCAGACGCACTTCTGGCAACCCGAGTTCGAATTCAGGCTCGAGGTCCTTTGCTGATCCCATACCTCTCTCTCCACCCTGTACTTTCCTGTCATCTCGTAATTACTGTCTAGTACAAATAAAGGCAAAATGGGCCAAAAAAAAAAAGGTTATGCATCTGAGCTCCTCATGTGTACAGTTGATACTCCAAGCCCTGATCAACATCTTAACTTGATCCTTTAAAAATAAATTTTTTGAGACTATTTAAAGGGCAGTATTGACTTTTTTCTATTTTTCCGCCAATAATTTAATAATTTTTAGGTAGCGTTAGTATATCTTGCTGTTTTTTGGGTGGGTATCACAGTTGACACATCTACAAAGCAGCTTTACAAAGGACACGATGTAAAATGCACAAAACAAAAATAACAATTCAGAAAAAAATTATAGATCAGTTTATAGTCCAGTGCTAATGTCTTCTGAAGTCCTTGTCATCATTCCATATGTGTTGGGTCACCTGATCTATATAAATGACTGGATTGCGCATAGACCGCTAAACGTAACAGCGTGAGGTGAAGCCAGCGCAGAGTTCGAGCCGCCATCTTGGTATACCCAACCGGCATAGGGCATCATTGACTTACATTCAAAATCATGTTTTAAATTCACCCGCTTTACAGCGTATCAGTCACGCAAGGTTTTTAGGATATATGTACGTAAATTAATTGTTAATTTTGGTGTTATTTGCAATGTTTATGTTTTAATCGGGAAGGATAATGGATTTATAAAAAAAAATGTTAAGGTGAGTGTGTCTGCTGCATTATGTTAATGACACGGGTGTAAATAAAGTTTTTTTTGACATTCAGCTACACAGTCAGCGTTATTTCTCTAAATAAGTTTAGGTAACTTATTAAAAAGATAACAATTAAAAAAACAGCAAATTATTGCATGCACATACGGTACAAAGATTTCAGAATGAGCACGTTTGTCATTAATAATATGCTGCGGTCTGTCTGCTGATCTGATACTGTAATGAAGATGAATGTATAATAACTGATTAAAAAGCAAAATGTACAACTTTCAGTAAATAGTGTGTACATGATTAGGACGTTTGTGTTGTAATAATATACAGGGAGATGTCAGATATAAAAAAGAAGACTAATAAAGTGATGTTTTATCATTAAAATCTGATAACGTCCATTGATTTAATAGAATGTTTGGGTATACCAACATGGCGGCGCGGTGGCTTCACAATTGTGACGTCATGAGCAATCCAGTCATTTATATAGAGCAGTGGTTGGGTCACCTGACGGAAGCAGGATCCATACTGAAGCAGGCCTAATCGCTAGATTACTTGAAAAGAGCGTCCCGAGGTAGAAACAAAAAAGCAAACAAAGAAAATGAGCGTAGCTGCTGTTCATAGCTTTGTAAGTAGGATATGGTTTATATAACTTAATGCAAAATTACAGGATGAAATTCTGTGTATTCTTTGTTGAGGAGATTAGATTTAGTACTGGGAGAAAGTGTTTGAGCCCCAAACTGTGTCAGGAAGGCTGTTCCACAGTTTAGGTGCCAAGTGTGAAAAAACTCGACCTCCAACTACTCATAGTGATATTAAGGAGCTTGATGGGTTGTAAGGTATCAGAGGTGCGTAGGTGCGAAACCATTTAGGGCTTTATAAGTGAGTACCAATATTTTGTAAATTATAATATAAAGTATAAAGTAATTGACAAATCCCTCTGTTGTTTTTCTTTGCTTTGGATAAAAACATTTATAAAATGGATAAATGTAACTATATTGTTATGCAGGAAGTACTCTTTATAAGTGATGATTTTTAACCCGTAATATCCTCTTCTTGTTGCTTCTTTTTTTCTGTTTTAGTTGAGTCGTCTCAACCAGCGTCTGATTGATTCAAATTCCAGTAAGTTTAACAACCAAGAATTTTTTTAATTAAAAATATTTTACAGTCAAGCTTACAATTATGTATAATGCTCCTTTCTGTTTGAATCCATCTACAGACTCAAATCTGAAAGCTCTTCATTTGCCGTTCGGAGTCCCGCGGGTTCTTCAGGAGAAGTGTGATTACTGTATCCTCTACCACAACGCATACATCAGCGCGTACAACAAAAAAACTAAGATGCCTCTGTGGGTCTCATATTCACTGAATGCAACGGTGAGACGTCTCTTAAACATCAAATCACTTTTTCTTTTGATGTTGAAAAGAAGATTCATCCTTTTCTAAATAGCCAATAGTGTTCAATGTTGATTTAAAGGTGCTGTAAAATGTTAAACTGTATTTACCGAGGCATAGATGAATAATAAGAGTTCTTTTTTGAAGATTAAAAAAAAAGTTTAAAGTGAAAGTAAATTGGAACTGTGGCTGTCAAGAAGATCCAAATTGAAAGATTGCCCAAATGGAATTTGTTGAATCAGTCGGATCAGTGAACAGATCATTGATTTGATTAAAAATGAATCAACCAGTTCATCAACAAGATCTGGCACACACAAACCGGTCGCTTTTGTGTGGTTTCCTCTCAAAAGACATCTGTTTCTCATACAAGGCTTTCCTGTGGCTTCAAAAGGTCCTTTTTAGATGAGCTTTCTCTTTAAAGTCAAACTTTATTGTTATGTTTGGGAGGAAAATCACACAATAGCTCATTCTAGGCGGCCTCTGTGTTTCCCAGCAGGAGTTTTTATTCAGTATTTTCCTATGATGTCCAGTGGGATCTGAGCTCCACCTATTCACAGAATAAACACCTTTGAAACTTACGTACTTGCAAGAATATAATCTTAAATGTGTGACAGCTGATCAAATAAGGAGGTATAAATCTAAACAGGGTTTTGTGTGCGGAGATGCTGTGGGTGGCTGTCAATCATTTTTCTGACCTCAGTGCATGAGTGCAACATTATGTGGGCCCACCGCAGAGTAAATAACAGACTGATGTTCGCAGTCATTCAGTGTAATGATAATTAAAGAGCATTGCCTGCCTGTCTTTGACCTACATGCAGTGTTTTTAGTCGTTTGGGTTATCAGATATTTTGCTATGCTACTTTGCTAAATATAGTTAAGTTAAGCGTATTTACTCATGAACTGCAAGTCACAGCTTATGATTGTGAAGTGACATAATGAACTTGGTCATAGTTGAGGTTTAAGGCAGGTTCAGGCCTGATTTTGCATTCAAATGATTGTATTATATATGAAACGGCTTCACAAATACAGGCTTGACTTGACATGACACTAGGTGTTACATACATTACAGTTGAGGATTGATTGTTGAATTTTTAAAAGGTTTACATGATTTTACATGAATTATTTAATATAAAAATACTTTTTTCAACATAAGAGTTGTCTACATTTTTCCTACTTGAGGTGGGTTTGCTTTTTTGGTGGTACTGAGGTTTATGAAAGGGTTAATGTGTAGCCAGTGAATTGTTATCACAGAATAACTTCTGTCAGAGGTGCGATAACAAATTGGCTGGGTCTCACTTAATACGCAACTGTTTGCCACACAGTTAATTATGTACCAAATATTTATTTTAATATATTTTATTAGCTCACTTCAAGCCAATATGTGTCCAAGTTCAAAGTACATACAAAACAAACATGCATTTGGTTTCATTATTTGTCTCATATATGTAATTTATTCATAATTAATTTGGACTTGTGTAAGAGGACTTTGCATTGTATGTAGATAAAAACAGCTAATTTTAAGGTAATAAAAACAATACCGTTCATTATATAAGGTCTTTATACACCACTGATAATATAGTTTATGTATATTACATTGCATTTCTGACAAAATAATTCTTCTAAAATTTACACCCTCGTTTTGTAAGTTGGTTTGGATAAAAGCGTTTGCAAAATGAATAAATACAAAATGTGTCGACCAATCAAAATCAAGTGTTCAGCAACACCGTGGAACAGTGTAAAACTTAATGTGTATAAATGTGTTGGTTTCTTAAGAAGAAGCCATTAAAATGTTTTCATTGTTCTCTGTCAGACACAGGTCAGCGTGCAGCCGTCTGCAGACACGTGTGTTCGTGCTGATATGCGTGTGGAGGCCAGCGCCAGACAGTCCTGCTCATCATATAAAAACAATCTCCTTAAGACCATGGGCCTTCTGCATCCGCCTAGTGAGTCCAGACCTGTCAAAGAATACTTAAATACTGTTATCACCTTATGTTGTTGTTTTCTAAGATCAGGTAGAAAAGTACAAAAGTGATCAGGGTCTGTCAATAATTTAAAAAGCAGCACATAAAGTTTGAAAGTCAAATAGTCAAATTTATTCATATAGCTTTTTGGCAAAGTTAAATTGTTTTAAAGCATCTTTAGATGAAAGACAAAGAATAGAAACAACCAAAAACTGGAAAATTATTAAGTAAAAAATGTTTGCAATGCAATATAATATGTAGTATTATTGCACATTTTTTGTGCTTATAAATAGATTATCATGTAAAATAAAACGTATATACTTTTCCTTTAAAGGTGCAGTGTGTAAATTTTAGCGGCATCTAGTGGTGAAGTTGCGAATTGCAACCAACGGCTCAGCCGACTGCTTACCCCCGGCTTTTGAAATGCATAGACAAGCTAGAGTAGCCGCCACCTGAAAAAACATTTGGCCGTTAAGGGCTTCTGTAGAAACGTGGTGGCACAAAATGGCGACTTCAATGTAAGGGGACCCTCTGTGTATGTAGATAAAAACGTCTCATTCTAAGATAATAAAAACATAACGATTCATTATAAAAAGGTCTTTATACACCCATGATAATGTTGTTTTGTATATTATATTGCATTTTTGTCAAGAGGTCCTTCTAAAAATTACACACTGCACCTTTAAAGTTTTACATTTGATTCCTGCAACATCATGTGTTTTGTGTGCCCTGTCAGATAAAATAGTTAAAAAAATTGTCCTTCCTGGTGTTAACTTTTCATAAAGTAAACCGAGTTTTTATCAGTACCTTAATTGGCACCAAATGTATACACATCTGTACCGAAATAGTACAATAGGGAAGGGGCGGCACAGTTGCTCAGTGGGTAGCACTGTTGCCTCACAGCAAAAAGGTCTCCGGTTGGAGCCCTGGCAAGGTCAGGTGGGTTTCCTCCCACAGGCCAAAAACATGCAATTGGAGATACCAAATCCTCCCCCAACCTGTGTATGGATTAACTGGTTCTTGCCACAAATATAGCCATAGATGCTGGAATGACGTAGAGAAGAAATAAAGAAGCAGTACAATAGGGGCTTATTAAAAGGAAATGCCTCAGTGACAGTTTTGGACAATTTTTGGACATTTTGTCTGACAGTGTGGGATAATCTTGCCCTCTGCTAGATCTTAAATCTCAAATAGTTGTGATGTATCACTTCAATGACATTTTACAGGCCTTATATGTACACAGCAGGATGTGAGAACTAGGGCAGAGAGGAGGATTTTATACAAAATAAAACAAATCACCAGTTAACATTAAAGGGCACCTATTATGCAAAATCCACTTTTACAAGGTGTTTGGACATAAATGTGTGTTGGCAGTTTGTGAACACAACCACCATACAATGAAAAAATCCACCCACGCCTCCTTTTTTAATCCCCATTAGACCAAAGCAGTCTCATTAGACATGCTGTTTTGATTCACTTGTAATGTCACACTAACATAGCCCCGCCCACGGCCACTACACAGTAAAAAGCGGCAAGTTGGTTTAAACTTAAAAAAATGACTTCAGTGGGTAACATTATTCAACCTAAAATTTTCACTCAAATGTGAAATTTTGGTTTTACCAATTGAGGTAATTTTTTTTAGTTGATCCAACTTTTATAATATAATAAACTTTATTTTTTATAGCGCCTTTTAATTGTACATCTCAAAGCACTGTACAAAAACAATTAAAACAACAAAGATACAAAAAATATGAAAATTAAAGAGACATTATACACAGTAAAATAAAAAATTAAAAGACAATAAATCAATTAAATGCTACTTAAAAAAATTTGTTTTAACTTTTTACAGTTTAACTGACTGGTTAACTTTGCCCAAAAGCTTTTCTAAATGCGCTTACTAGCACATTGTAGGGCTAATGTAGCTAAATATACTATTTTCCCAGTATTCACAGGAATCAGATCTATTTTCAACCAAAAGCACTCACTGTCTGCTCATTTGCATTTAAAGGTACAGACATAAAAACAGCGCTTTTTGCTCGCACCCAAATAGGATCATTGTAGACATGCTATAATAAATGATCTGTAGGATATTTTAGGCTGAAACTTCACAGACACATTCTAGGCACACCTGAGACTTATATTATATATTGTAAAATATATAATAGATGCCCTTTAACATGTAATCCTAAAGTTGAAATAGTAAATGCCAAAGTTACCAGTTGATTTTCATGTGCAACAAAGTGTTTAATGTCAATCAATCGTGTGTTGCTCGTGCATTATGTCTGTGGTCTTTGTATTTAATTCTACATCTGCTGTTTAGTGCACAGATTTTATAATGGCCTGACTTGATGATATTTTTCCTGTCTCAGATTTCAGCCCTGCAGGAACTGAGTCAGACTCTTCAATCACAAGCAATATGGTGCCCATGTATTTGGCTTTCAAAGATAGGCCATGTCTCACACACTGCTTAGATTTCAACACTACACAGACTGATAACTTTGCTCTGGTTCTTTTGTTAGTAAGTTTATGATTAATGTTTTATATGCACTTGCAATTTGCATGTTTGTACTGTTCATATGCAGTGTTTTTTCTGGAGAAAACCTGTACAGTTTCATGGTTTTCTGACTCAGTTTTATGAATTTGGTCTCTTTTATACTTAATCATTATTTACTCATAAACATTTGTAGGTTTTAGGCATGAAGTGCTGGGAAAAAATTAATCTTATTTGTATTTTTATAGTAGGGTGGGCATTCCCGCCGGACACGTCCCTAACATGTTTTCGGGTACGTTCTACGGAAGTCGCGTTGCTCGACCGCATACGTCATCGAGGTTCTCACATTTCAGTTAAAATACATTATAAAATTAAGATTTATTTCTTTTAAGACATACAATCATTGTAGTTTCATTCTTATCTTGAATTGTAACGGTTGCTTTTCTGAAATTAAACCCGAAATATTAAACCTTGATGACGTATGCGGTCGGCCAACGCGACTTCCGGAGAACAAACCCGAAAACATGTTCGGGACGTGTCCGGCAGAACTGGCAAGAATGGCCACCCGTTTTTATAGTGCTGTTTGAACTAGATGTATGACATCATTTCTGATTAATGTTGATGTCTTTTGAGTGTTTAACCAGCATTTTTACAGGTCTGTAACACCTGGAGAGAGCTATTTTAAGCTATTCATTATTTTAATGACAGATGTTTGGCAGGCACGGGGATATAAATTCTTCCCTGTCTGCTCATGCAGTAGGCATACAGTACATACCATGTTACTTGGTAACTTTATACTAATTGACCTCATTACTTTGCTTGGCATTGTTGCCGCATTACCACCTTGGTGTGCATTATTTTCGAATAATTCAACAGCCTGTTGTCAAATATTTCTTACGTAATCACTCTGAAGTCACAGGAAAATAAGAGTCTGTCTGTTCTGATGCGGTACTAGGAGCACACAGACCTGCTACTTACAGCCCCACGGGCTACCTTACCTGCTTGGTTGGTTTCCAAATGACTTTCTGCATTCACAAATTAATGTGTATTGCCCTGCCCACAGCAAAGCTATACAACAAGAGTATTTACAACACTGATAACAAACAATTGCGCTTTTCAACCACACGAGGGAGCCGTGAGCCAGTATTACATACACTGTTAAAAATGCAGCACGAAGTTAAAACAACTTGTTTTTGCAAGTCGTTTTAAGTTTTAGCTTAAAAAAGTTGACATAACTTATAAATTCAAGTTGAAATTGTTTAACTTAATTTTTTAAGTTAAAGTAACACAAAAATATGCGTGATTTGACTAAAATGTTTTGTATATTTTTTACAGTGTAGTGGTGCTTTAAGTAAAGATCAATTCTTCTTTAAGTGAAGATATTGTACATTTCATACTGTAAACATATTAAAAATTTATTGATCTTTAGTAATATGTGTTGCCAAGGACTTCATTTGGACAACTTTTAAAGGCGATTTTCTCAATATTTTGATTTTTGCACCCTCAGATTGCAGTCTCGGACAAATATTCTTATAATTAATCTTATTTATTCAGCTTTCAGATTATGTATAAATAACCTTTATTTTCTATAACTTCTTTAAATATACATCTAAAAGTGCTTTACATAAACAAATAAAACAGCAAAAATACCAACACAATATAAAGATTTAAAAGACAAAATACACTTTACAATAAGCACAATAAAAATACTATTATTCATTTAAAAGCTAGCCTAAAATTTTTTTTTTAAGATGAGATTTAAAAATGGCAAGAGATTAAGCTTGCCTTCGAGACGGTTTAAGCAGTAACAACATAAACAAGCGGCTGTCGTGGTCCGCACGTAACTTCCGGTAAACTCCGCTAAGAATAAATAACAACAAAGTTCTTTAAACGTAAAAAACACATAGATTACCTAAGAAGCCAAAACATTTGTTATTTTCGACGAGGCATTTGTTCAAGAGATCAGTTTAGCAACTAGTCAGACCATAAAAAAAATGAAACCAGAAGTAAAGTTCGGATCCAGACGTGTTTCGCATCAGCGCACGTGCGTCTAATGAAACCGTCTATAGTGCATAGAGAGAGAGAGAATTATTGACAGCACAATTAAGTTTCAATTTTAACAAACAACCATCATGGCGATCAGTGTTTGCATTTCATCAGCTCATTTGCATTTAAAAGGACACACCCAAAAAACTGCACATTTTTGTGCAACCGCACCTACATAGAGGCAAATTTAACATGCTATAATAAATTATCTGTAAGGTATTTTGAGCTAAAACTTCACACATGCATTTTGGGGACAACAACAACTTATTTTACATCTTAAAAAATCTCATAATATGACCCCTTTAACTCTTTCCCCGCCAGCGTTTTTAAAAAAAGTTGTCAGCCAGCGCCAGCATTTTTCATGATTTTCACAAAAGTTTTATGCCTTCCAGAAAATGTTCTTCTTTAAATATATAAACAAACAATATATCAGATGAAAAAACAGACCCTCTGCTTTCAAAAAAAAAAAAAAAAAACGTTTCATCCTACCTTCATTAGTTCTCTTGTAATCACCTCTCAAACATGTGTATGTTTCTTCAAAAACACCCAATTTTGAGCAAAAAGCTGAGATAATTCCATTTTTGCGAAGGACTTTTGATCAGATGCAGAGCGATCTTTAAAACATACACGGAGTTCTTTCACGTGAGGCGCTACTTCCGGGTTGTATAAGTTGCGGAAGTGCGGCACCTGGTGGATAATAGCGGTATTGCGGAAAGACAGAAAATCTCGTCATTGGCGGGGAAGCGTTTTTTCTTAATTGACGAGATTTCTCGTCAATGGCGGCGAAAGAGTTAAGGTAGCTTTTGACACTTCAGCCAACAAGGCATTAAAATAATGAATACGAAAAAAAACAAAAGTGTTTATCAGTCTCATTTCATTGGATGAAATCTGGCAATATTTCCAAGATGCAAAAAGGAAATGTTAACAGTATATGTGGCTTAAGATTGGCATAAAAATTAACCCTATTTTCCTCAAGTTTTGTTTGAAAACCCACAATTGAACCATCAAGACTTGTGACCGACCCTTTTTTAATCTTAAAAATACATTCAGAAAGAAAATCAACAGGCATTCATTTGGTCTAAAATGAATATAGATCTGAGTATCATCTCAATAAAAATGAAATTTTGGACCAAGTGATCTCAAAAGCTGGCCAAGGGGAAAATAAATATTTAAAAGGAGAGGGCCCAAAATTGATCCTTGGGGGACGCCAGACTGCACAGCATTAACCTCAGATCTAAATCCACCCGTGGCAATAAACTGCTTCCATTATTGAGGTTGGACTTGAACCAACTATCACAGACCCCAAAAACAATTTCAAGATGAGTTATTAAAACTGAATGATCAACAGTGTCAAAAGCGGCACTGAGATCAAGAAGGATCATAAATTGAAGTCATTGCTGACCCTAACCAGAGCCGTTTCTGCACTATGATTGCAAAGGCTCTCATGACTGGTTTTGTGGTACAGGGTCACATTTGTTAGCTATTAAAACTTCAGGAAATACTTTCAAGATAACTTTAGCCAGCTTTGTTATCAGATCAACATACGTTTATCAAGTAATTTTACAGTACATAAAGCATAATGAATATAAGCAACACAGTATTATTATATAGTATTTTTAAATTATTTTCAGAGGATATTTGTTTCTGTAAGCTAAATGAGTTTATGTTTTGCTTTAACCTCAGACCCTCATCAGTGATAATAGCAGAAGCTGTGTATGGTAAACGCTCTCTTCATTTTGTGTTGTGCAATTGTTTAGATCAGAGCAAAGATGAACTATTACAATTCCCAAACTAACTCTTTCGTGACATCCATCCATGATGTGTTTCATTAGAGTTCATTCATCTCATAAACTCTTAGTATTCATGTATTTTTGGTGCATTCATAATGAATGAGCATCAGGAGTTTTTTTCTTCATGCGCGCCAGCATTTGTCTTTTATCAATGTCTGGCTTTATTACATGCTTACGATTTCATAACAGGCATATTTATTACATGTGAATGCAAACTTAATACAGATCTTTTTGGTTTAGTCACATGCAATGAGTTTATTTGGTTTCAGTCACCCATTCTCAGAAGTTTGTCAAACAAAGAGAATTATGGATAACACTTTATTACATCTTGTATGTGGTAATCATTGTATTGGATATCATTTAGTTTTATCATGTGTTTTCTTTCATACTCATCCTCCTTACTGTCATTCTAGACTGTTTGTGTCTGTTTTCTCATCGCATCTCTGAGATGTTATTTATGCTTACTGTCTTTGTGACAGATACTTGGGATCACTTCCACAATGTTCTGCTGGTGAAGTATTCACGAGAGCTGAATGGCATCAATGTCATGAGCGGACCCATATTTGATTCCGACACTGATGGGATCTATGACTTTTTGAAAACGGAAATAACGTAAGTTTTCAATGTTTATCTGTTGATATGATACACTGTCAAAAATTGGTCCCAAGCTGTCACCGGGTCAGTAGCCTTTAAAAAAGTCCAACTATGTACCATTTAGGTACAGAAATGTATACATTTGGTTCTAAAATGTACCTTTGAGATACTAATATAAAGTATTTAACTCTTTCTCCGCCATTGACGAGTTGTCTCGTCAATTAAGAGAAAATAGTTGCATAAAAAAGTGTTCCTGGTAAATTTTTCTCGTTTTGTTTGTATGTTTGTTTGTTTATTTAAAAGCAGAGGGTCTTTTGTTTCATTTGATATATTTGTATGTTTATAATTTTTAAGAAGAAAATTTTCCTAGAAGGCATTTTGTGAAAATCACAAAAAATGCTGCCGGGCAACTTTACAAAAAATGGCTGGTGGGGAATGAGTTAAGTGCAAAGGTGGACTTCTTGAAACGGTACTGCCCCAGTCACAGCTAGCGATCATTTCTTGGCCAATTTTGTAAATGAAATGTGTATCAACTGATCACAAGGAAACATGTCATGAGTTACCAGTGACGTGCCCACCTACTGCCTACTGTTCCTGTGCCTGATGCATGTTGCACACAAAACCTGCAAGCATGCATTTGTGAAAATCACAAGCTCAGATTGGTCAACAGCAGTGCAGAGTGCAGCAGATGTGATGCACGCATCTTTCTGAGTCTGCCGGAAAGCAAAATCGTGTTTGATAATATCAGTGTGCGAAAGATCAAATCACAGGATATGTTAAGTGGGCCGTGACGTACTTTTACAGTATTTACACACTCTAAAAAATGCTGGGTTATTTTCAACCCAGTATTGGGTCAAAAAGGGACTAGCCCAGCCTGCTGGGTTGTTTTAACTCAACACTGGGTTGAAAATAACCTTGATGCTGTCGTGTCAGAACAAGCAACAGCCGGCATTTTCCTTCGTCCGAGTGCCTTTCATGTGATTAGATTTACACAGGTTTATCAATGCCATAAAAAGTATTTAGTTTTTGTTTGTTTGTTGATCACGAAGATCAAAGTAGATGAGGAAAACTAGGACTCTCTGTGTATTTAAAGCGGCAACATGATTGTTTACAATGCGTTGTGGTGCGCTGTGATTGGTTAAGAGGATTTATTGCATTCTGCAGAGAAGGAGGACCGGCGTTTATCGGATTTTGTATAAAAGGGAAAAAAGATGACAGAATAACACGGCGGATATAGAATAATTAAGCGTAAAATGAAGAATTGACTTTTTGATACTGACCTGAATACTGATTTTGGCGGTAATTAAAAAAAGTTTTGGAACCAAACTCTTCATATGTTAATATATGAAGGTTAAAACTAAACAAATTTTTTAATTCAAAAATATATTTAAATAAGTTTTACTTTCTACAAAATTTATTTTGCATATATTTAAAACATATTTTTGGCCAGAGAAATTTATTTTTTGCCAATGGGAAATATAGATGCTGATTAGCACAAGCCAGTGCTTCTCAAATAGTGGGGCGGGACCCCCAGGGGGGGCTCGAAGCGACACCAGGGGGGGGGCGAGACCCCATGGAAAATACTTTTTCAGGAAGTGATTTTTAAAGACATTACAAGCCAATCACGCTGTAAACCGCTTGTGTTATTTATTGATTATATTTAATTTTTCAGTATCAAATGGTCAAAAATATTATACTTTAAATAAGGATTGATTTTTTTATTTCAGGCAAATTGATGCATTTGAAGTCTTTTCTGTTACAGACTAAAAACAATGTTAATAAAGTTATTCTTTGTTGTAAGTTGATCGATATTTCTTTTTTTGTGGGGTTTTTTGTGTTTTCTCAATGTTAATAAGGATACAATGTTTTGCAGATGTGTAATTTTATAGGCAAATTATACTATTTACAGTCGCAGCGGAGAGTTGGGGGCGCGCGTTTAGGGGGGGGGGGGCGTGACAGAAAATAATTGAGAAGCACTGGCACAAGCCAATGCAAATGGCTCGAATTTCGCATTGCGTGTGCTGCAAACGCAAACTATTTACCTCAAATCCATCTTCTGGGCAAGCTGAAAATGTTAAATTCAAGTGGAAAATTTGCAGGACATGCACGCTAATCAGTGAACAAGGTTAGAAGGTTATTTTCCACATGCCGTACATTATTATTGTTTCTCTATTCCCGCCTTTCTGAAACTTCTTTATAGCTTGAAGTCTGTTGCTTTGAATAACGCATCTGCTAATTGTTCAGGTGTAATGTACTTTTCTGTCTTTTCAGAACTGAGGCGCCCACCCCTACACATTTCTTTGTGATTCTTACTAGCTGTAGAAACTCCACCTTTCCTGTCCTGAAATGTGACGGTCCTCTGGATGCTTTAGCCTTCATTCTACCACATCGAAGTGATCACCTAGAAACATGTCATGTATGTAATGATGTTTGCATAAACTCTGTTTATTCATACTGGATGATGACATTTTAGTAGATGTATCTTATAGGGCCCTATTTTAACGATCTGAAACGCAAGTGTGAAGAGCAAAGCGCAAGTGACTTTGTGGGCGGATCTTGGGCGCTGTTGCTATTTTCCCGGCGGGAGAAATAAGTCTTGCGCCAGGCGCAAATCAATAAGGGTTTGGTCTGAAAAAGGTTCATTTTTCATAGGTGTGGTTTGGGCGTAACGTCAAATAAACCAATCAGAACGTCATCCAACATAACCTTTAAACGCAAGTGTGCGGGTTCCATGGCGGGTTGCTGTTATTATGACGGATTTACCAGGCGCACGCCAGGAGCGGTTCACAGCCGAGGAGACCGACGTTCTTGTAAGAGCAGTCAAAGACAGAGAAGTTGTTTTGTATGGGGATGGGAGAAACCCGCCCAAATCAGCGTCGGTTAAACAGGCGTGAGAGGAAATAGCTACAATTGTCTTATCAGCTGGCATCCCCATCGTTGCGCCGCAAGCGCTACAATGATGTCAGGAGACGGGGGAATCCCAAGCTTGCCAGCATAAATCGTGCACACCGTGTAACGGGAGGTGGATCTGCCTCTACACACGACCTGACGCCAGCAGAGGACATCGCTGCGTCCACCCTCGCCGCTGAAAGCCAAGAAACGCAAGCAGTCCAACCCCAAAGTACACTTACAAATCAACTTCACATACATTAAGGTTTCTTATGAAAACATTTTAATTATTGTTTACATAAAATAAACGTAATACAGCCACACAACAAGCTTATGAAAATATTTCAATCGAATAAAAACTATCACCACAATGCTCACCACAATGATTTCCCTTATCTCATGTCTTAATATTTTTTATTGTAACAACTTATGGATTTGCAGAAATAACTGTTGCATCTGTGTAGATTAGATAAGCAATGCGCGTTGTGCACGTTATACATTATGGTCAAGCATGCGCCCTTAAAATAGCATAATGAACAACGCGCCACTGACTTTAGACTATTTTTTTCTGGTCAGTACCGCAATTGTTTTTGAGACTGCAAAATAGCATCAGGGATGGTTTGCGCCGGAACACGCCTCCTTTTTTGCGCTGAACCGCCCAGGGTCATTCCCTCGTTTGCCGACGTGCGTCTGTGGAGGGAAAAACCCGCTGTGCGCCGGTGCAAAATACGAATGATACATGCGTCACTGACAAAGTCAATTTCGCTGGGTGCAAGATAGGGCCCATAATCTCATAATGCATTGTCTTATTTCTTATATTCTTTTATGGTTTATTTCCCCAGAATGGCACTGACTTTTCATGGGTCCAGGACTGGGTTCAGCTTCACGTGGCGAGAGTCCGAGACGTCGAGCTTTTAACAGGCTTGAGCTTTTACCACGACCAGATTTCTGTTGCTGAAACATTACAGCTGAAGACTTTGCTCAAAACATTTTAGGACAACGAGAATGTGGATCTCATTTTAATATCTAGTTCTCACCATCAACAGAGCGAATCGCTTCAGGAAACTTCACAAGAAGACTTTCAATGTTTCCCTAGAGACTCTTTGATGTCTTGAAATGGAAAAAGTGTCTAATACATTTTTATTGTCTGACGAAATCTATTTATTTTTGATGAAGTACGTGTTGTTATAGTCTTATAAAATGCAGCATAATTATGCAATGAAACCGTTATCTATTTTTAACACACATATGGTAGTGATTGTGAGTGTGGGTGTACTTGCTTTCAGCCGATTGCAAAACTCCAGGCCAAAAAAACAACAAAGTGCATCCGGTTTTTCCTGAAAACCACAAGAAAGCCACATGTTTTAAAGGAATAACATTTCAGCTGGTCTGGTTGTTGTTTTGGTCCTACGACAAATCTAACAAATACTCTGGTGAAGTGTCCGACCTGTTTTGAAGACAGCCGTCACAGCCCTGAATGCATCTTAATGGCAGAACATATCAGACAAAAACAACGTAATATGTACCATGTGGATTGTTTTCCAGAGTTTTGGTGCATTCACTTTCTCAGGTCACTTTTGATAATAAATACAACATTCTTTATTACATTTGTACTTTACGTAAGCGTGACTTTGTATGTAGTGACTTTGTTGTTTTAGAGTTTGTCATGTATGCCGAAATTAACATGTTTTGCCTCATTTGGCAATTTTATAAAAATATAATTAAAATCTTGTGGTTTACTTCCAGAAGAGGCTATCAGGATCTAAGCAGGTAATAAAAGTGTTTAAAATATCCAGAAACAAAAATGACAACAAATAAAAAGACAGCAGGTACAGTGGGTTAAGTTCAAACAAGGAACAAAGGTAAATACATGAGTATTTATACACAATACAATAACAACACCTGGACATAATAGGGTTGGGAATGCATGAAAGAACTACAAGGATCCCAGAGAGGACTACAAACAGGACATGATGTAATTAACTTATTACAAAATAAAAGACGTGAACATAAAACAGATAAAATTATATTCCAAAACTTGAGGAAAAACTAGCTTTTATGTAGGTGTAAATGAACATTTGTGATGTTGGTTTCATTGAAGTTTTACTGTTAACTTAACTGCTCGATTAGCAGGATAACTGTAATTATCTGCTAAAAGTTTGTGTAAAATCCCCGCCCAAATAATCCTGAACACAGAAATGTGAACGATCTACTTCACAATTCAGCATTAGCCTATACAGTTTACAGTCATTGCTACGTTTCAGCAATACACTTCTAACATTTCAAATGTATTAGCAACAATTATCTGAAATCACTTAATTTTCGCCGCAATACGTAATTTTTACCGCTACCGCTAGAGGCCGCTAAACAACACCAATAACTGCTGTAGCTTGATGACGCTGTGAAAGGGCGTGGCATAATAGGATGGGACTTCATGTCGCCAGGAAGCATTAACAGTAGGCCTACCAGTACATGTTCATCATGGATGAATTATAGCTGTAAGTTTTATAACTGTAACACACAGAATGCTTTCTAACTTCGCTCCCGCAATATGATGTCATGAACGGGAGGTCAGTTACACAGATGGTTTCTCTGGCAGCAGGAGCGGAAATTTGGGATAACATTGAAAAGTGACCTAATAAACAGGGACTGAGCGGCACTTGTTAAAAGACGTCAATTTCTCTGAGTTCAAGGTTCAAACATTGTTGAAAACATTTAGAATAATGTAAGTACACATGTGAAAATATTTATTTGTGGTGCTCAGGGTCAAAATGTCATCTACCGTAACTGTCCAAAGGCTCAAGTTGTTATAAAAGTGTTTAACTTATTTCATAAAAGTTATGAAACAGTCGGTAACACTTTACAATAAGGGTGTAATTAACAAATTAATTAACACTATTAGTTCATAAAATAAGTGATGATGGAATTTATCCACAATTACATTTAATTAATAATAATTCATATATGAACTAATATATTAACCAGACAGACTCTTCATTAGTTGCTAATGAGGCAGTGGCGAAGCTACGGATGGGCCTGGGCCCGCCCACTTTGAGTTGTGGCCCACCCAATCAGAAGGCCATTTTCCAGACAAATGTGTAAATAATTTAACAAAAATAAATAATAGTACTACGAATAGACGTCTTATCACACTATAATTTCATATATGTAATAAAATTATAAGTATAATTAAAATAGAAAATATAAGTGCAAGTTTGCGTGTTCAGGCAGTTTCGCAGTTTTCTTTTACCCTATAGGTGCACACGCTTGTCAACATGAAACGTTGAATATGATTCGTCAATCATTGTTAGTTCCGCCTACGCGCGATTGAACTGGATTTAAAAATAGCGAGTCGCAAAAAAAATCATCGAGTTTAACAGTCTTTCCACAATGACATCTGCTGTCGTCTGTTTACTTTTGGAGACAGAGACTATTACATCACTCATGGAAATGTTGGATTACTGAGGACATCTTTTCAAACGTCAACAAAACGAAATGAGCACTTATTACTTTGATAAAGACTTCATGCCGTGTTGAAAGACATAAAAATACATAAAAACATAAAACGTTACGCTGATCGATGATATATGCTCGTCTGAGAAATGTATTTCTGCTTTTATTTTCTTAATGTTTATAGTGGTGTCATTATTATTTACAGTTTATAATCAGGAGTATTACTCCAGTCAACTATTTAGGGGGGCAGACTCTGTGTCGTGTCATAGGCTGTACACTGTTAACCCAGAAATTGTCTTTACTCAAACAATCAAGGAAAAATCATTAATATTTTCTGTTTTGAAGCCAAAGCTTAAAAAGTTTCGTTGATTTAACTGTTAACCTTACAAAATCTATTAAACTAAAACATTTAAGTAAAATGAACTTAAAATTATTAGTTCATGTTGTGAGGAATACCCATAATCCTTTGCGCCTGACTATTTAGATTATTTTTTGCTTTTTTACAAATTAAAAACTGATAAGAACTTTCTCTATTCAAATATTTGTTAATAAAATGTCATATAAGTTCAAGCTCTTATATTATTGATGTTGTTTTGTTGTAAATGATAATTTTGTGAAGTCACCATTCAGGTGATCAGTGTTTCCGTACATGAACCCTGTTCAAAACATTTTAATGTATTTCTCTCCACTGTACTTACAATGTATGTCAAAACACATTTTTTGTGTGTTTGTGTGGAGAATCACGTTTATTCAATGATTGACTTAAAGTCAGTCATTAATTTTTGGTATAATACCATTTATAACATCAAAAGTAATATAAAGTGATAAAAACTAAAGTTATATGCAACAGGTTTCCTCACACATTTCTAGTAATGTCATCTAATCTGGGTTAAGAGTGCATTGGAAGAAATTAAAACATTAAGTACATTAAACTTAAAATTAATTGTTATTTCAACCAGGCAAAATCAACTTTTTTAGGGCAACGAGTTTCCATAAATTTTTTAGGTTCAATCAACCTGTATGGGCTTACAGTGTATGATTTACTATTATGGAATATTTACACTTAAATGACAACAATTTTGTATTGCGCCATGTTGTTTGATGGCCATTTTCTCATTAAATAACAATCTCTCAAACGAGTTCTTTAGTAAAATCACTACTTGTTGAACGTCATGCATTTTGCTGAGGAAGAATGACATATTGTTCGGATCTACGTTCACGCAACGTAAATAACGTAAAAACTAATCCCGTTACTAATTCAGTTTATATTGAGCTCTGTGTTTTCAAGTAGATTAATAATTAGGTGGGGCACTGCCCATAGACTGTATAAAACAGGCACAGCCCCACCTGCCCATATACTGTAGACAAGCTACTGTTGGTTATTTATACGTTGTTTTATAATTTTCCGCTTGAAACATTGTGCTGCCTGCATGGCATCAAGGTAACTTGGCTTAGGTAACGTGCGCACCAAAGCTGTTTAACGCAGCTGAAAACGCCTGGAGGACACCGAATGCCAGCTGTTTTTTCAGCCAAGCTTTGGTTGCTGTGATACTTGAACTGTGAGCCGGTTGGTTGTTGTGATATTTGTCCCGCCCTTTGTCCACTGTGATTGGACGGCCGTGTGAGAACTTACATTGACGCGCTGAGCTTTTCAACCAAAGTTGAATATTTTTCGACCACAGCTCGGAAAAACGGACAGCTGCTGGCTGTTTTGAAAAAAACAGCGCTTCCATTGGGGAAAAAAACATACGCCGGCCACGGGCTTAAACACTTTGTTGTGCACGCCCCCAGTTTTTGTACATTCTATGCTTTGCCCACCCTGTTTTATAAAGGCCCACCCACTTGAACATTTCTGGCTTCGCCACTGTAATGAGGCAATCATTAATGAATAGCTTAGATAATCATTAGTAATACATTAATTCAGTATTATCTGTGCATTAGTTAAGCATGAATTCATGATTGTTAGTGCACCCTTATTGTAAAGTGTTACCAAACAGTTTTGTGTAGGGGTGAGCGCTACTCAAAATGTAACACAGCTACTTTACATATTCATATATTTATCTGTGCTTTTGGTCTTTTTCTCTTACTTGATCTGTTTCGAATTTGTGAAAAGTTTTAATGTTTTTGTTTAAGATGTGAAACAAAACGTTTTTTAGGGGCATGATGAAGAGTTTCGTTGCAAAACGAGATAACTGCGTTTTTTTATTTTTCAGAAATCTCGTTTTTTGGTTGTGCATTCCAATTAATATCAATTCAACTGCAGTTGGTTTGTTTTGATTTAAACCTTCATAACTTAAAAAATATAGCGAAATAGCACCATGAAACAAAATAATAACACAATAACACAATAATAAACATGTTATGAAAAAATGTTAAAAACGGATTTATCTCGTTTTGCAACAAAACTCTTAATTTCTTCATTTTATGTTTTATTATAAGTCACCAAATTCCAACCTTAAGTTATATTATTTTAATCACTGTCTTCTTGTTACCTAAAACATAACATTGTTTTAAAACATGTCAGCAACTCCTAGCAATAGTGTCTGATAGCTGGGATTGAAAACATTTTTTACACAGCGCAGGGGGGTTAGTTGTTTTACACAATAATAAAGCCTAGGGTAGGCCTATACAATAATAACGAAATGAAAACAATATAAATATTCATCAAAATGATAACTGTTAATACAATATCAGAGGAAATAACTCACAATTATGATTTTTGCCCTTTCGACAAATCAATTTATATACATTGATGCATAATACAAGGTTGGTTAGATGAAGGATCATGGATGGATGAATGTGTGGATATCTATCTATTGTAGGCAGATATATAAACAATTATGAAGAGTTTGGTTACAAAACACACTATTGAATTTTGCATAACACTAACAATTTACTTTTTAATATAAACTTTGTGTTCATTTGTATCAGAGATGTGTGTGTGTTGATTGTGTAAAAAATATCTAACTTAAATATTTTTTGAATAATATTTAAAAGCTTTAAAGCTTTAGTTTGTGTGCCCTGTTCTCCCCTATTAATAGCTATCAATGGCAATCAAAGTCAGTGTGGTTTCACCAACAGGAAATTGTTTCGTTGTGATGACAGAAAGTACCAGGAAATTATATCACAAAAATGACAAATGTTAGCACACATCTGCCGCAAAGATTTCACTTTAGATTTTTAGTCAGTAGCCCAGTAAAAAATTAGTGTTTTTTTAAATTCCCTTCATCATCATTTTAGACATTTATATTCAACTTGAAGAAAATAAATAAAGGGGCATTTTCATGTAACAAAAGATATTTTATCATATCACCATTATACATGTTTGTGTAAGTTGATGTCCATGTACTTACTATACTCAAAAAGCAACTTTTTATTGTGAAGTATCTCACAGGTGCTTTACGACACATCAGGGCCTGAGACAGGACAGAGCATACCTCTCTGCGGGCACATTTCAGTTTCTCAGGGCTCGTGTTCGTGTCATATCATCAACTCAGGAAGGAAGCAGGAAGTAAAAAGTGACGTGCATCTCTGTCTCTTTAACAGTCGCGATTGGATCTCTAAGCTCTCACATCACACTTGATGAAAAGGTAAGAGTTTTCTCTTGAAATATTTTTTATACTGCAGTAAATGTAATATATTTACAGTATATATGTTAGTAGTGTTAGCTGGGGTGGGCGTGGGCTTGCAAAGCAGGTGGGCAACAGAATGTGCAGTTTTTAGAAAAATAATACCTACCTAATATCTTTGAGCATGTCTAGAACATTTTCAGCCGTATCAACTTTTTAGTACAAGAGATTTTAAAACAAACAGAGGATGCCTGAAGCTTTGTTAAAAGAATTTATATTTATATAATGTTATTTTCTCTCTGTGAATTTTCTCACAGTTACTAATAGAGGTGTGTGAGATTTTCCTGGAAGTGGGTCTTGCGCTGAAAGCCCCCTATATTGAGATGCTTGTGGGCTCCCACATAACCCAACAGATTCATGACGGTGCATTATAAGCACATCGCATTGACTTCACGTAAATGATCTCATGCAGAACGTGGGAACTGATAGACTCGTCCTACATTCAACTGTTGCTTGTTGACTCAGTTCTAACCACCATTGATATGTGTAGTGTTTCACGTCAACAGACTAACATCACTGCAGAAAGAATAGTTTGGTTGCTCCATGCTTGAACCTGGTGTGTTTTGCTGTATTTGTTCGCTAAATACAGTTTTAGCGCAATGACACATTTAAAGAAAATCTACACAGCAAAATCTTCAGTGTTAAATCTACACTGCTGGTGTTTACCACCAGACCTGTACAAAAATACACTGCACTGTCAGAAAAAAAATAATAATAAAAGACCTAATATGTACCATTTAGGTACATATATGTATATATTTAGTACCAATATGTACCTTTGAGGTACAAATATAAACTCTTTAAGTGCTATGTTATTTGGCAGATGAGAACCAATAGAACCTTCATTAAACCTTAAAGAGCACCTATATGGTCCGATTCACAATTTTACATTTGCTTTGGTGTGTAAGTTTGTATTAGTACATGTTAGCGATATGCAAAAGGTACAAACCCCAAAGTAAACAATGACGTGATATCGTCTATGTAAATCTCTTTTCTTGGACTACAACAAACACACAGATTTCTTTATAATTTAATATTAGGCGAGCATTGGTATCCTACATAGTGAGGGAAAAATTAGCACTTTTTTCCCTAAACTTCTGTAAAAAAATTTTTTGCAGTTTTCGTAAACTTCTGAAAATCACTGCCGCAAAGTCGTTTTGATCGCAAAAACACAAAAATAATTTGCGAATTCTTCTTGAAATTCAACTTCAAGATTGTCCAGGATTCCGCAAATTATTTTTGTGTTTTTGCGATCAAAACGACTTTGTGGCAGTGATTTCCAGAAGTTTACGATAAAAAGCGCACATTTTTTCCCTCTCTAAGTAGGATACCAATGCTCGTCTAATATTGAATTATAAAGAAGTTCTTAAGAAATTAAATAATTAGGTAAACAGTCAGTGATATAATGAGAACAGAGAAACAAAATGTAAATATGACAAATAAATACAACTTCAAGATTGTTTTTTTGATTAAGATAGACAGCTGTCACACAGGCAGGGCTCCAGACTGCCACCAAAATTTGAGAGTGTGCCACTGAATTTTACAGTCAGTCGCACATGTGAGACCATTAAATTGACCTTTTTTATGTGATGTGACACTGAATTTGAAACAGCACATTGTACTTTCTGCATCTATCATTAAAGTATTTATTAGTAAAAGTACAGTGGTAATTAGTAAAAATGTGAATATTTGGAAAGCATGTTGATTTACGTCGTGTGCCCCTAAATTTTCTGGTTGCACCCCTAAAATTTTCAGTTGGGGGCCACTGTGCTCCTATTGAAAAAAGTTAGTCTGGAGCCCTGACAGGGGTTTAAAACTGGGTCACCTTAAAGCAACACTATGTAGTTTCCATGTAAAAATGACTTACAGCTCCCCCATGTGGTTGAAAAGCGCAACAGTGCCTGGTATCAGACACTCTTCTGCAGGCAGGGGGAGGGGCGGGGCTGTGTTTCCTACCCTCCACCGACACTTTCAGAGTGTGCTTGTAGCAGCTAGGAGGCTGCTCAGGTTGCAGCAACAGTACAATTTGTCCAGTTAAAAGTTGTTCTATCACTGAATTAATTTTAGAGACATTATTTAAAGGTAAAAAAACTACATAGTGTTGCTTTAATGATTTAAGAAAAATGTTATTCAAATAATTAACCACTTCAGCTGCATAAATGATAAAAAATGTTTGATATTAATAAGAACATCAATCCTAATTGCCAACAATGAGAGAGGTGCGTTTAGTAACCTTGTTTCTTGCGTAATATCGCATAATCAGTAATGCGCAATAGCCACAAGTCCAAAACTAACTTAATATAAACAACTTAATATGAGGACTACAAAACAGTCAATTGAAATGCATTATGACATTGCTTCACCCGTTTTTGGCATTTATGTGAGACAGCAGGTGTGCCACACAGCTTTCACACAGACCTTATATGTATCCTAATGAAAATAATGCATTATACTAGTCAGTCAGTTGCTGTGGGCGGGGCTTTGTTTGTGTGACATCATGTCTAATGAGACTGCTTTGGTTTATTGGGTTTAAAAAAGAAGAAGAGGGTGGATTTTTTTATTGTAGGATTGTTACAATGCCGACACACATTTATGTCCAAACATCTTGTAAAAGTGGATTTTGCATAATATGGACCCTTTAATGGTATTTCAGCAAGGAGTCAATTAAGCAAATCAGATCAGAGATTTTCTGAAGTAAAGTGAAGCTGAAGAAGAAATGAAAATAGACCGGCAAACCTGGGGAAGCAGAGAAGATGACTTCTACAGCACAGATCTGGAGCTGTTCCATGTTCTGGAGAGAGAGCGCGTCCTGGAGGTCCTCAGACGAGACAAAGCTCTCCGAACCATCGAAGCAGAGAGAATCAAGTAGGACATTTCTTCAACATGAAGTCAATTGTGTTTTATTTTGTTAGACAAAGATAGCTCTGTGAAAATAAATGCCTTTCATACAAACTTTAGGAAGCTAAGGACAGAACTGCAGAATATCTGTGGACAAGGTGCGAAAAGCTTCACACGGCCGTATGGACAGAGGTCATGCGCGAGATGTCAGAGGCTTTTGGGGAAGTTTTGGGACTGTGGATCTGTGTGCTGTGGGTGCAGTCACCGCATTTGTAACAGGTGTCGGGTCGTCCGGTCTGCGCAGGACTGGAAGTGCACCGTGTGTCACGCATATAGGTGAAGATAAACCCATTCGTGCATGTATGAATGTGAAAGTGCATAATGCCTCAGAAGTTTCGTAATGTATAGAAGCTGTGGGATTCAGCTGTGGGTGGATGACATAAGAATAAGAAAGATACATTTATATATTATTAATGTGCAAACATGGATAGTTTATATTTATGCCACATACTTTGTGCTGCATGCATGCAAAAGCTTTTTTTAGTTTTATTTAATAAAATTACTGTCTTCAGGGAATTTAAGATCAAATCTGGTGAATGGTTTCTGGAACAGCATGCAAAGAAATTTCCTGAAGGTATGTTTGCTTTTATTACAATGGCATATACTATATCATTTAGCAATCCAGTCATATATACATAAAGTAGAAACTAGTAATGATAAAGCTAAAATACAATTTAAATGTATATAAATGTTGTCGTGTGGTCAAATACCAAATTCAAAATTAATATTAATTTCTAATAAGCAGAGATGTGCACATATCGCCTCCAGGCAATGCAATGATATGTCCAGCTGGATTTATTGTTTATGATTTTTGTGTAAGCAGAAATGTTGCTGAAATTAATTTAACCAATTGTTGTTTTGTTTTAGGAAGCAGACATGAGACCATCGGAGAGAAACTTTTACAGTCTTATCAACAGCTCAGGTGTTAAATAGCTTCAATATAATATAATACATTATAATGTATTATATGTGCTTCTGTATAGCTCAGTGGTTAAGCAGGGCAAAAGGTCATGGGTTCAAACTCTGCGAACACAATGATAAAAAAAATCTACTTTGTAAAAATTTAAGTCACTTTGAATAAAATTGCGTCTGGCATGTTAATAGTATTATATAATGCCAATACAATTAGTGGCAAACTGACTCACCATTTATAACATTTTTGTGCCAAGCTCTTTCATCAGACATATTAAAGTTGTTTTTCTTTTCTTTTTTAGTTACATAACAGTTGTGCCTCCAACCCCTCCTCCATTCTTTGAAGTTCCCGTGAGAAGCTCATTTAACAGATTTGAGGTATAAGACAGTGAATAAGACTTTGCAAATTTGTGGTTGTTTTATATTTACCTTGTCACCTAATGTTTTGTGCATTTTTGTGTATTTTTATAGAATCTCAAAAGTTCAAAGCCCTTTAATAAATCCATGGAAAACCTGATGGTGTCTGTCAGCACTCACATACGAAGTAAGAGATCAAACTCCTATAAAATATAAAAACTCAGATATCCCAAAGAGAGATAGAGAGACAAATTATGTAGGATTTGTTGTTCATTTTTGTGTACACAATGACTTATAATATTAATAATATTTAATAATATTACCAAAATAGCTAAATAAGTGGCATTTTAAAGAAACCTTTATTTTTATTTAGATTTTTTTTAGATATTAAATGTGCAGTAGAACGCAAAACTGTATTTATGTAGGCATAGATGAACAATACAAGTTCTGTACATGGTAATGACATATCATGAGCAGTGTTGGGTAAGTTACTCTAAAATGTCATTAATTACTAGTTACTAATTACATCTTCAATTGTGTTAAATTACTTTACAAATTACTCTCTTCAAAAATATTAATTACTTTGTAAAACCTATTTAGTAAATGATACAAAGATAGGAAACGGCTCAAATAAATCATATAAAGTACATATATTATTCTGGTCACAATTTTTAACTCTTTCCCCGCCAGCATTTTTATGGTTTTCACAAAAGTTTAATGCCTTTCAGAAAATATAAAACCTACAATATATGAAATGAAAGAACAGACCTTCTGCTTTCAAACAAAAAAAAACTTTTATCTTATCTTCCTTTGTTTCCTTTTATTACCAAATATGGGTAGGTTTGGAAAGCGGCTGGAAACAATAAGTCCGAATGATCAGACCAAAAAAACTTAGCAAACATTGTTCTTGCTCCGGCTTTAACTTCTGTTTATTCGGCAGTTTTGCAACAACGGATCGAATAAATTTTCTCACGCTGCCATTACTGAACTACAACTCAAACTGACGCACGACCTCAACATCATCGTTCTTAGCCACACCCCTCTGTACGCTGATTGGTCCTGCAGATTTTTGCAGGAAAACGAAACTCTACACAGCAGTCCCAGACGTAGTACTGAAGCGAAATGAAAATTAAGCGGGAGCACGTAGGAGGGCGGAGCCAGGCTACAAAAACACTACATTTTGAGCAAAAAGCTGAGATAATTGAATTTTTGTGAAGAGATTAGATTAAAAGCGATCATCAAAACATACATGGACATGCTGCTGTTTGCCCTAGGGCAATACTTCTGGGTTTTATAATTTGCGGACCACCTGGTGGATAATAGCCGTATTACAGATTGCCGCAAATACTCCTCATTGGCAGGGAAGCGTTTTCTCTTAATTGAGTTAACTTGTCAATGGCGGAGAAAGAGTTAAGGTCCAATTAAATTAATTACAATGTTGTTACAGTGCTAAAAACAAAGTTGTGACTGCCGAGTTAGTGTTATATGCTAGTTAATGCTATATGCTAGCGTTTAGGCTGAAGTTGACGTTACAGTTACGTTTTGCAGGTCCATACTGAAAAGAACACAAACTAATCACTCAGAAACGTCCACTAATACAGACTCAATCATAAGGTCTGTTTACACACACACAGAGCTACTGAAGGAGCTGCTCTGAGAAACAGCCAATCAGAGCAGAGCTCAACATTATTATTCATGACCCTTTCAAATAAGGTAATAATAGACCATTTCATTCTAAAGGCAAATCCTAGGGTTGTAATCAAATGGACATGTAAAACTATCTCTGGACAATTGTTGCATTTAATAAAGACATAAACCTTCTATTTAGATATCAGAGAACAATTTAACAGATTATTTCAATGCATTCTTTGGCACCTTTAAGCACCTACTAAACTTGCTTTATTGACTATAAAATCTTTGACAACAAGATCAATGATTCCTGCCAAAGTTGGTGTATACAGTATGTTAAAAAGTGCATGTTTACATCAATTTGATCCTGGATATTTTATGTTTTGATTCTAGATCTCTCTAAATCTCAGAATGATTTGAGTGTGCCAGCAGATCACCTGACTGTAGATAACGCCATCCGAAAGAGCCAATCAGAGAGCGCCATCAACAGAGCATCCAATGTAAGAGCTGAAAGCTTTCTGTCTGTGTCGATCCAAAAGTTGATCAATTGTTTCATTACTGTACAAGTTCTCATGAGCTTCAAACCTCCATCTTATGAACCAAATCACTTTCATTAATGGCAACCATTCTGACCCAATGAAATCACAATGTTTAGAGGATCTGTTTTAATTTGAGTTTACTGGCTTTACGTTTGACACATCTGTTAGCTTTATGATCATCTGCTAGTCCTGATACACATAATACACATATTAAAGGGATAGTTCACCCAAAAATGTACCCATTTACTAACCCTCATGTTGTTCTTAACCTGTATGAGTTTCTCTATTATGTTGAACACAAAAGAAGATATTTTGATAAATGATGGTAAGCACACAGCTCACATTGACTTTCACAGTAGGAAAAACAAATAGTATGGAAGTCCATATGTACCGTCAACTGTGTGCTTACCATCATTTATCAAAATATCTTCTTTTGTGTTCAACATAATAGAGAAACTCATACAGATTAAGTACAACGTAATGGCTTAACTATCCCTTTAAGCAAATCCATGGGGTTTTAAAGAACTTGCATGGAAGATTTGGTCTAGCCTAAACATTGCGATGTAGACCACCACTGCAGCACAGCTGTTTTTCTTTCCCAAATACACAATGTACTTTTTATGAACTCGTGCTAACTAGAATTCAATCGTTGTTTGTAGACATGAGTAATTTCTAGTCATCTCTATTAAATAAATACTGTGACTGTCTTAATAAAACAAAACAAAATTGGCCCAGAATGCTTTAGAAAACACCATTGGACAATAATTTGCACCAAACAAACTGCTAACTTAAAGGTAAATAAGAAAAATAATATCAGGTTGTGTGGTGTTTGTTAGTTTTTTATAATTGTGGCAATAGACTTTGACGCTTCTGTTGTGCACACTTTGTGGGTTTATTGTGAGAACTCTGGTCAGCCATGATCTGCTATTTATTGCATGGTGGAGATAAAATACTTATTGTGTTAAGACAGCCTTTGCCATTTCCCGAATCATCCTCTGCATTTTTACCAAGCCCTGGTGTATCTATGTGAGAAATAAGAGTATAAAAGCTGCTTTCTCTCATAGAAATGTGTTTATTGATTTCATCTTCTCACAGTGGTGCAAAGTTCCAAGTCTGCCCGATATCTCTCAGAGCTCCAGAGGGAAAGATCACAGAGGATCACTAAACACAGCCTACCTTACAGATGACAATGTTTCATACACGTCTGAATACAGCGATGGCCGGAGGGTACGTATTTTCATTTACTTTATTTTTGCGTTTGATCTGACAACTAATAGCTTGCAGGAAACCAAAAACAAGTTCTGCAAAAGTGAGCAAGTCAGCTGATAAGACATTGCGGTTTATTAAACCTATGGAGGCTTATGATGTTTGTTTGTCTCATTCATTTTCCCTCAGCTTTAGGCATCAGTATGATATAAAATACATTTATATGTAAATGTGAATACATCATAAGCATTTATCCCAAAATATGTTGTGTGCAGGACAGCAATGGCAGCACAGCAATGGATTGTGGGACTTTTGAAAACATCAGTGTGTCTGGGGAAATACAGGTTGCCATTGGTTACAGGAAGTCCTGTTTGGAGATAACTATTAAAGCCTGCAGAAATCTGATGTTTGGAGATATGAAGAAGAGGAAATGTCATCCGTAAGTTGTTTTTGAGATTTGGTGTCATCGTTAGGCTAAAGAGACTTTTTACAGACTCGAATCAATGTTTTTACATGCAGGTATGTTAAAGTCTGCTTGCTACCAAAGAAACACCAGGAACATAAAATGAAAACATCAGTCAAGAAAGGAAATGATCCAGTTTACAATGAAACATTCAAGGTGAGCGTTTACAATTAAAACTTGCACCTAAAGAGTTCATATTTGTATCTTAAAGGTGCAGTGTGTAATTTTTAGAAGGATCTCTTGACAGAAATGCAAGATAATATACAAAACTATATTATCAGGGGTGTATAAAGACCTTTCATAATGAACCATTATGTGTTTATTACTTTAGAACGAGACCTTTTTATCTACATACACCGAGGGTTCCCTTACTTGGAAGTCGCCATTTTGTGCAGCCATTTTTCTACAGAAGCCCTTAACGGACACATTTTTTTTACTAATTTGTCTCCGACGATGACATGTTTGTCCGGTGCCGGCTACCATAGCTTCCCTACGTGTTTCAAAAGCAAGGGGTGAGCAGTGGACTGAGCCGTTGATTGCAATTCGCAACCTCACCACTAGATGTTGCTAAAATTTACACACTGCACCTTTAAGGATACATACTAGTAGTACATATAGAACCTTTTTTAAGGGTACTACCTCAGTGAAAGCCAGGGTACATATTTTGATCATTTTTTTCTAATGATGTGTTTACACCAACCGCGTTTGAGGCGTCAAAATCGCGTCTACCGCGCCTAGTTTGCCGCTTGAACAGATTGAATGCATTTGCACGTGTAGAGCAAAGTAGACACGTGGAAAAATCAAGCATTTGACGCGCGTCAGAGGCAAAATCCACTTCTTGTGGGAGGGGCAAGTGCTATGCGGTTGTCTGTTTGCAAGATGACTGATGTTGATTGTGCATTTATCGAGAGTTACCGGTTTGTATTTGATCACCTTACTATAGGGGGAAAATAAACGGCGTGGGTCGATAAACGTCACGTGACTCAAAAGTGAAATGTGTATTTACAACTTACCAGTTTGCCCAAAGTCCTTACTGACACTCTTCCAAGCGAGGTCCTGTTTATTTCTGTCTCTATAGAAATAAGAACTTGTGTCGTATAGCTCCGGGTGACTGCTTACGGACAATATCAAGCATTCCTTCAGGTTGAATGAGTGACTTTGGGCGGGGCTGCTGCCACAGCAGCAAGTAGGCTCCTGATTGGTTAATCAGCCAAAGTAAAAATTTTTCAACTTCTATTTGCGTCAAACGCAAAATGCACAAAAAGCACCATTCACGCGTACCGCGCCATACGCTCAATTCGCGCCATTTGCTCGAAGTAGACACGTGAATGAGGCGGAATTGCGTCTACCGCTCAGCGCCCAAACGCCTCATCCGAGACCTCTAGACACTGTGTTTACACCAGCTGCGGTAGACGCAACAAAAAGCGATATTTGTGCGTAGTTGGACGCTTGAACATTTGAGTTTACTCGCTTCATTCGCGCGTGATAGCCGTGTGTGAAATTCCAGTCATCCAAGAGGGCTTCTGCGAAACTACTGAGACTCTGCTCACTTCTTGTAATCACGTCACTACTACAGCAAGGTCCTGATTGGTTAACGCAGCGTGGAAATCCGTTAAAGTTTAGATTTTTCAACTTGCGCGTTTCCTGCGGCGCGGTAGGCGTGGCGTGAATGGCGCAGAAGGCGCGGCGCGTTCCACGCGAATTGAGCGTTGCCGTGGGAAACGCGCAAGTTGAAAAATCTAAACTTTGCCGGATTTCCAATCGTTAACCAATCAGGACCTTGCCTAAACGTGTCTTTGCATTGACTTAACATGTAAATCGCCCGTGCTTGCTGCCTCTACTGCGGCTGGTGTAAACGCAGCATAACAGTGTAGAACCCTGTTGCACAAAATGTCTCAGACTATTTAAACCTATAACTGAAAGGTTCTTTGTAGAACCAACAATAATTTAGTGGCATTACTGTAAAGAAGCATTTCTTTTTGCTGATTGTGATAAATGTTGGGTTGTGTTTCAGTGTGTGCTCATTCGTGAGCAGCTACCTACTAGCTCACTTCAGATCTCAGTGTGGCACACCAGAGGACTCAAGAGAAATGTGTTTCTGGGTGAGACATTCATCCGTCTGGCAGACTGGAGTCTGAATCTTCAGAGTACTGTCTGGTACAAACTCACTCCTAAGGTACTGAACTAACATGAAGTCCGTCTCTGACATCAGGTTTAATCCATAGAGCAGGGTTTTCTAAACTGGGCTTCACAAACCCCCTGCAATTCCATATAAAACCGCCAGGGCTTCGCAAGTTGATGAAAAATAATTAAATGGATAGTTCATCCAAAAATGAAAATAATTTTCTCATCTCCATGTTATTGTAAACCTGTATGTATTTCTTTTTTCTGATGAACACAAAATAATATATTTTGATAAATGATGGTAAGCACACAGCTGATTGTAACCATTGACTTCCATAGTAGGATAAACAAATACGACGGGTACCGTCAGCTGTGTGCTTACCAGTGGCGGCTGGTGACTTCTTTTTTTAGGGTGCACGATGCAAAGCTGTATTAAGCCCGCTGTGTGTGGCTTGCCATTTCAAAATATGCGTTCGGTGCATCATGTAAACTTATGTGCATCACGCATGATGTCAAAGTACGAGCCTGCTGCGGACACTTTAAGGGGATTTATGATAAAAGAGACGCTCGCGTTTGCCAGATAATCGCTTAATCTCGAGTTTAGTGTTAAGGTAGTGTCTTACGAGTATTTTGTGAATGTGAGTATCATTTTTACCATAAATCTTTTTGAAGCGTGTTCAGCAGGCAGGGATTTTGACAAGATGCATGATGCACATGGTTCACATGACGCAACAAACACATCATCAGGGTGGGAGCTTAACTCTGCAGTGCTACGGCCCTCCAGGGTAAGATTTGAATAGCCCTGCTGTACAGTGTGGGAAACATGATGTCTGCTGATTTGAATATGATTGGAGTCTTTTGTTTTGTAATAGCAGGAGAGTCCACTGGGTGGAGCTGTCGAGTTGCACACTTTTGACCTGCTGCTTAAAACTCAGATGAAGTTTCTGCCACAGACAAACCCACATACTGATGGTATGACAGACTTACTGCGTTTACCACCTTCACTCACTTACAGTAAAGCCAAAATAAAGACATGAATGACTGTGTTTATGTCATAAGAGAAAAATAAATGTAAGAATAAATTATTTAAATTATTATTTAAAAATGCTTATCCTTTACATAAGATTATTTTTATTTAAAATAGTTAAACATCTTTCACTATAGTAATACTTCCTCAAACACATTTTATTTACTTCCTCAAACACATGTAGATCCCAAAAATCACAATGTCATTGGCACACCTACTGTAGTTATTTTGAATACAACATTCAGTTGTCGGTATTAAACTGAACTTATAGTTATAATGTTCGTTTTCTGGCTTATATTTTTGCCATTATTTATCCTTTACTGCCATTGAATCGGAAATACATTGTTTATTTTTAATATCTTTATTTTCACTATTTAAGTAAAATGGTCAGCATGGTACTATTGTAAGCTAAGTTGTAATTTTACTTATAGTAGTTTCCTACCAATATTGTCTACATTTATCCAAAAGTCCTGCATAATGACAATCTTTGTCATCCAATACTTTTATTAAAACAATTAAATGTTTATATTCTGGTGCTGTGTTCAAATGTATTTACACAGACACTCTTCTTATAATTATAGGATATATTATGAATATAAATTATTTAAAAATAAAATAAATGTTTTAATTTATGCATTCAACAGGAGCACATGGGCAGCTCGTCGTTCTCATATGTGATGTTTCAAAACTGCACTTAATGTCAAAAACAGCTTACATTGAGGGGTGAGTACACATGAGCTGTGTGGATGTGAATGAGTATGGTTTTATTTTGTGTTTATATTTATATAACAATATAAAATGATAAAAAAAAATAAATTACCATTTTCTTTTATATCAGCAAATTAAATAAAAAGATTTTTATGTACTATTTCTAACATGCCCCCAACAAATAGAAAGTACCACCTTAATTCATTGTCATAATTCATATATGTGCCATAGTCGCTGGAGTAGACGACGAGTATGATTTTAGGGGTGGACGGGGGCTGTCAAATATTACAGTAGTAGCCTATAATGTATGGAGACCAGAGAAATATACAAACATTCCCAGTTACAGTCCTGTATGCAGTGACCTCACACTCACTGTATTAGAAAAAAATAAAATCACTGCATAGAGGTGTCAAAATAACCAAATGAAAAATCCTGGATTTAAAATAATATATTTCCGTATGTTTCTTTTTTAGGAGTTCTCTAAAAACACTGAGCGAAAAAGGGACAAACCCAACCTGTTGAGTTGTAATTTAATCTTTAGGGTTGTTTCATCCCAAAATGCTGGGTTCTTTTAACCCATTGTTGAGTAAAATATACTATTTTTGAGTTCTTTTAACCCAACGGCTGGGTTTGTCCCCCTTTTGACCCAATACACGGATGAAAATAGCCCATGTTTATATGTTTATGTGTTCATGTTTATATAAAATGTATAAAAAGAAATATGGTAACACTTTACTTGAAGGGGTGTTCATAATCATGACATGACACGTGTCATGAAATGATAGAGATTTTATGCACGTCATTACTGTATGACAATTGTCATTATGTGTCATTTGTTCTATTATGTCATTTTTAATGCATTGTTTATGATGTCTTTGTTATGATAACTTGACATTAACCAATACATCATAATTTGTCATGACAACCAAGACAACATAACTGACCACGTTTTACCAGTGATACAAATTGAATTTGTCATTAAAATGTCATTAAGTGTTAATACTCTGTAAAATAGTTTTATAACAACATCATGAATGTTCTTCACTTCATAATGCTTTTTTAAATTTTCCTCCAGGTGTTCAATCATCCAATAATAATAATAATAAATTGATAAAATTTTGTTTTATTGCATTTGGAGACAGATTCAGCTAAAATGAAATGAAAACAGTACAATAATGGGTTAAGCCATGCAGCGTTGGGTCCATATCACTTCAAAGTTATTTACATTAAATTAAATTAATTAAATGTTTTGTTTGTTTTGTCAGAAAATGTCAGAACCCTCTGTGTGAGGAAGAACAAGTTCTGTTAGTTGTCAGTGTTTTATGTATTGCGCACATACATAGAGTAGTTAAGTATAATCTTTTGACGTGTCCGCTGCATTTTGTTAAGGTATTTAAAATTATTTGACGGAGTATTAACACTTGTTGACATTTTGGTGAGAATTTCAATTTGTATCATTGTAGTTGAGGTCAAGAAAAATATTCATGATGCTGTTATAAAAAATTTTGACAGAGTATTAACACTTAATGACATTTAAATGGCAGTTTAATGCAATGTTAACCCATAAAGTGAGGTAGTTTCTTAAATGTGATAAATATTCTGTCGTGTCATGTTTATGACAGATTTATGTTATGAAGTTATGATGTATTGGTTTATGTAAAGTTGTCACAACAAAGACATTTCAAACACTGTCTCTGCATTAAAAATGACATAATTGAACAAATGACACTTAATGACAGTTATCATAGATGTTCATAAAATCTCCTTCATGTTCATGACACGTGTCATTTCAGTCTTATGAACACCCCTTCAAGTAAAGTGTTACCAGAAATATTTTAAATTCTGCATTATTACTAATGAAATTAATTGGTAACATGTCAAAAGTGAATCTGTCTTTATATATAAAAAAGTATATACAGTACTACAGTACATAAGATGTGTGGGGCAATGGCATCATGGTTCATAACAATAAGAATGGCAAATAAATGGAAATTGGTTGCATTAAATGGCTTATTGTATTCCCAGAATCCTTTGCCTTCCTGGAGACCGAAAGCTGGTACAGAGAACTCCAGCAATAAAGACAACAGGGACCCTTCAGATGAACTTCAGCAGATTCACACAACAGGAGCTCATGCACGCCACAATGATGTTCAGTCTGTGGGACAAACCCAACTTCAGCTTCAATGAGCATATACTGAGATCAGCGCAACTGTGTGGAGGTAAGCATTTACACCTTAAAAAGTGCATTTCTGAAAAAATAATCCTGTGCTTTTGTGTAACGCTTTACCCACGTCAGTAAGTGTTGGGATAAAGCTCAAGACAACTTGTCGGCAGCCTTTAAAGGTCCACTGTGTAGATGTTTAGCAGAATCTAGTGGTGAGATTGTGAATGGCAACCAACAGCTCAGTCCACAGCTCACCCCTCCCTTTCGATTTCGGGACCAGTCCTGTGCAGTTGTGAGCAGGAAGTAAAGCTGCGAAAGCAAAGCCTCGCTCTCGCAGAATGCGCATATCACAGTTGTCAATCATGACGTGACACCACCGTTTTTATAGCATTAACTAACTAACTTAAAACAAACTTATTTTAAAAACAAACATTTGAATTTATATCAGCGTGATAAAAACTACAGTAAATGACAGAAACCAGCTTCAGAAAAAAGATAATTGAAGTGTAATTAAATTGTTTAGTTGGTCTTAAGCCCCATTGAACAACATGGGGAGGCGGGGTTTATACTGGGACCAGTCACTTGGGAGTGATCGAGACGTTTTCAAGATTCAAGATTCAAAGATTCAAAGCGTTTATTGTCATGTACCCAGTAAGGAAACAGGTTTCCCTGAGCAATGAAATTCTTACTTTGCCGTCCACAGAGAATGCCAGGGCTGTACATACATACACAAATTTACACGGATACATACACATATACAATGTATGAACATATAGGAGAAGGAAAGGAAAAAAAAAATATATATATATATAAATAAACGTAAACTATGTTATTATGCAAGTATGGGAAATGTAGAGTTTGAATATGGACTATATACAAGATGTGCAAATGTACAGTATTAATAATTTAACAGTTTGAGGTAGTAACTTATGTGCAAGAGAAACAGTAGTGCAGTAATAAGTATGGAGTAGGATCTAATATGTGCAAATATAATATGGCAATGACAACAATACAACAGTAACCTAGGTATTTATAGCAGCAATAACATTAATAGATGTGCAAAGACTGACATGGAGTGCAATATAATGATACTACTGGTAGTGCAAATAACTGTAACAATGCAGCAATAATATTAACTTATGAGCAATAATTTAGATGGGGGGGCTACATGAGTAACACTGGCAGTATATAATGGTGGTGGTATTAGCAGCAACATAGTTACAGTGTTCAAATGATGTGGACAGTAGGACTGACTGTCCGCTGAAGTGGGTGGCTGTTTAAGAGTCTGATAGCTATGGGAAAAAACGAGTTCTTCAGTCTGGTTGTCCTACAGTTTACACTCCTGTACCTCCGTCCTGAGGGTAGGAGTGTGAACAGTCCGTGTTGGGGGTGTGTAGGGTCTTTAATGATGGATGCAGCTCTTCTTTGGAGTCTGCCATGGTAAATGGTCTGCAGAGAGGGCAGTGGAGTCCTGATGATCTTCTCAGCAGTCCTCACCACTCTCTGCAGGCGCTTGCGGTCGTTCGCAGTAGTGCTGCCATACCATGCAGTGATGCAGCTGGTCAAGACGCTCTCAACCACACAGCTATAGAAGTTGTGGAGGATCTTGGTTGACATACCAAATTTCCTTAGCCTCCTCAGGAAGTAAAGCCGCTGTTGCGCTTTCTTAACCAGCTGGGTAGTGTTCATTGTCCATGTGAGGTCCTCGCTGATGTGGACTCCCAGGTATTTAAAACTGCTCACCCTCTCCACTTCAAGCTGTCGGATAAACAGTGGCTGGTGAGTTCTCTTCTTTTTCCGCAGGTCCACTATCATCTCCTTTGTCTTGTCTGTGTTGAGGGTGAGATTGTTGTCCTCACACCATGCCACAAGACTGGCCACCTCCTTCCTGTAGGCCGCTTCGTCGTCGCCTGTGATGCATCCTATCACTGCGGTGTCATCAGCGAACTTCAGAATGGTGTTGCTTTTGTGTGTGGCAACACAGTCATGTGTGAACAGAGTGTAGAGGATAGGACTGAGAACGCAACCTTGTGGGGTGCCAATATTGGTAATGATTGTATCTGATGTCGTATTTCCAATCTTAACAGACTGTGGTCTGCCAGTCAGGAAGTCCAGAAGCCAGTCACATAGTGTGGGGTGTAGTCCAAGTAAAAGCAGCTTTTGAGTGAGTCTGTGTGGGATGACCGTGTTAAAGGCGGAGCTGTAGTCAATAAAAAGGGTCCTGATGTAGGTGTCCTTGTTCTCCAGGTGAGAGAGGGAGATGTGAAGGGCAGCAGCAATGGCATCAGAGGTGGACCTGTTGGTCCGGTACGCATACTGGAGTGGGTCCAATGTGTCCGGCATACTGCTCTGAATGTGGGTTAGCATCACTCTCTCGAAGCACTTCATGATGATTGGAGTGAGTGCTACTGGCCTGTAGTCGTTTAGACAGGATGGTGGGCTCTTCTTGGGCAGGGGGGTGATGGAGGTGGTCTTGAAGCAGGTGGGGACAATTCTCTGACTAAGGGACAGGTTAAAGATTGAAGTGAGTACTTCAGTCAGCTCTGTAGCACAGGCTCTGAGGGCCCGCCCAGGGATGTTGTCTGGTCCTGCGGCTTTACGGGGGTTGATCTTCCTCAGTGCTTTGTGTACCTCTGCTGATGAGACAGTAGGGGGTGGAGAGGGGGGGTGGATGGGGTGTATGTGTCTCCTCTTTCTGTCGGTGTTGGAGGTTTCGAAGCGGGCGTAGAAGGTGTTGAGGTCATCTGGTAGGCTTTCAGAAAAGTTGATAGTGTTCGTGGTGGTTCGGTAGTCTGTGATGTGTTGCATACCTTGCCACATCCGCCCGGCATCAGCATTAGAGTAGAAACTGTCCAGCTTCTCTCTGTACTGTCTCTTGGCCGCTGTAATGGCTTTTCTCAGTCCGTATTTAGCAGCATTGTACTCGGTCTCGTTGCCTGATGTAAACGCAAGTGATCGAGCACGCAGCATGTGGCGTACCTGACTGTTTATCCAGGGCTTCTCGTTGGGGAACTTCCTGATTTGTATGGTGGGTACAGTGTTATCAACACATGTGCTGATATACCCGGTCACATATTCAGCATAATCCTGTATACTGACAGAAGAGTCCTCCAAAGTGGCTGCAGTTTTAAACACATCCCAGTCTGTCAGAGCAAAGCAGTCCTGTAAGATGCTCTCAGTTTGTGGGGTCCAAAGCTTAACCTGTTTGGTAACAGGGTTCGTTTGCTTAAGTCTTTGTCTGTAGGCCGGGTACATAAACAGAGATATGTGGTCTGAGTGACCAAAGTGGGGGCGGGGTACAGCCCTGTATGCACCCCGTATGTTGCTATAGACATTGTCCAATGTGTTTTTATCACGGGTGGGAATGTCCACATGCTGATGATATTTGGGAAGAACAGTCCGTAGTTTGCACTGATTAAAGTCGCCAGCTGCAATAAAGACGGCATCTGGGTGAGACGTCTCTAGCGTGTTTAGTACATCGTGGAGCTTGCCTAGTGCTGATGTGGTGTTAGCTCGCGGGGGGATGTAAACAGCGGCTATAAACACAGCGGTGAATTCCCTCGGTAAATAATAGGGACGGCATTTCAGCAACAAAAACTCCACGTCAGGCGAGCAATGCTTAAAAACAGTTTGTATGTCCTCACACCACGAGTTGTTAATAAACACACACACACCTCCCCCTTTGGCCTTACCGGAGGCTGCGGTCCGATCTCCTCGGTGTATGGAGTGAGTTTGAAGCTGAAGAGAAGATTCCGGGACTTTATCTGAAAGCCAGGTCTCGGTAAAAATTTGAGCACAACACTCTCTTACTTCCCGCTGTGATGTAATCCTAGCTCTCAGCTCGTCCAGTTTGTTTTCCAGGGATCGCACGTTGGCTAGCAGCTTTTTGGCTTCACTTTTCAAGGCTTGTGCGGCACGCTTGTTCGAAACGCGTAGAGAAGCTACGATTGCCACCACAGGACAAACACGTCATCGTCTGAGACAACACAGTGACAAATTGCACTCTATAGAGCAGTTTGTCTGTTTAGGGCTACCATAGAAACATGGTGGTGCAAAATGGCGACTTCCATGTAAAGTTGGTTTTATACTTCTGCGTTGATCGTAGCCTGACGTCCACCTCTCCTGAAATGTAACGACGCGTCAATGCTACACGAACCGCAAGCACTCTTGATTGGTCTGCAAGATCCCTTCTCTCGTCGAAAAGATCTGCGTCGCATTTCCTCACACACATTTCTACCAGCGACGGTAAAATCAATGATGTACCAAGATGAGCTATATTTAACAACTTAGGTTGTTGGTTTACCTCGATCACTGCTTATGCTTTTGCCTCTATACTGTAATACACTGTCAAAAATAAAGGTACGAAGCTGTCACTGGGGCAGTACCCTTTAAAAAAGGTCCTAATATGTACCATTTAGGTACAAATATGTACCTTTAAAGGTACATTTTGGCAGTTCAAAGTACTAATATGCACTCTTTGGGTACAAAGGTGTATCTTTTTGAAAGGGTACTGTCCCAGTGACAACTTTTGTACCTTTATTTCTGAGAGTGTATGCATGTGGACATTGCCTACTAGCGTTCTGCACGTCGATGTGAACAACGGCGCAGAAGTATGACACGTAGCTTTTACAGCTTCAAGGCTATGGCGTAGGTCCTTCGCAGAAGTATAAGCTAACTTTATGTGTATGTAGATTAAAAAATGGCTCGTCTTTATACACCACTGATAATATAGTTATGTAGATTATATTAAATTTCTGTCAAGAGATCCTTCTTAAAGTTACACAATGCACCTTTCAACAAACTAACTGTATTTATTGTCATAAAGCATATAGCACAAGTTACTGTACATGTTACAGTTTTTTACAGATGCTAGGAGACATTTCTCAATACTTAGGTCACTAAACTCTTCACACAGTTCTCCTAAACAACTTTCAGCTTGGCAAAGCAGTTCATTTCATATTCAAAATGCACTACAACTACCAAAACACTTTATTCAGGTCTCGTTGACGGCCGAAAAACACACTTTGTCACCCACAACACAATGAACTAAAAACACTAACAACATGTAGCATTATACAATGTTTTCTCTGTTTATAATTCACTGCAATATATTTTACTGGAATGAATCAGACATGATGCAGAATTCTTTAATATTTTATGTTGTTTATTTATTTTTACTTTTTTGCATTGCGTAATCCCAAAATACAAGAATTTGTATACACACCATCCACTGATACAGATGGATACAATAGTAATGCTAATCAGCTGCAGCTTGTCCAATTGTGTTTATGGCATTTATTTTTAAGATTTAAAATATATTTCATTAAAATATTACTGTAGAAATGTAGCAAATTGCCGTCTTATTCAGATTTTGTATTATGTTGTTGTTTTGAACATAAGTTTAACAGTTTTGAAAACAGTATGTAAGCATGTGCATATTGGCCTACATGTATAAAGAGTTTTGGAAGTTGTTGTGTCTGAGTGAGAAAAGAATTCATGATATTTGAGAGGTTTTTATTGAATGCATTTTGTGCCAAAGCAATGATAATTGATCCTCAGTTTAGCCCACATAGACTTCTGTTGTGCTCACTGTATGAAGAGTTTTGCAAAAGTGACCTAAGTATTGAGAAATGTGTCCTAGCATCTGTAAAAAACTGTAACACTGTGCTGAATGCAGCATCACTGACATGAGTGCAGAAAGTCTATAAGAAAACAGATGGTAAAATTATTTTGTGTCTACTGTATGGTCTTGTATGACATCACTGTGTATTTATTTCAGCAGATTTGTCATGGCAACGGCTCCAGCAGATGCCAGGCGTGTGGCATGACATCATTCTTCCATTGCATGCGGATGTGAATACAAACACGAGGTCCTAAAAGAAGAACCCAAAGATCTCAGCAAAAACAATATCATGACAAGCTAATGCCAAAATGAGCTTTTTACCTAATGAAATGTTTTTTTTTAATGTCTACAAAGATGTCATTTATTACATATTTATATATTGTTATTAAATAAAACTCACCCAGCATCTGGTCATCATAAATCTTTATTTATTTCTAATATTATAAACACCTTTTCTTAGGGGAAAATAAATAAATCCAGCAGTTGTGAACCTTCACGGTTTATTATTATTATGTTTACAGGTTTTTATTATACATTCTCATGGGCTTTTCACACTTGAAAATTGTTAAGCAAGAGTGACCCTGGATTAGCATGTGCTATGTTTTACACCGTTCAAACTTTGGGTTAGTAACTCACACTGTAATTTACACCTTTGGCACCATGATTCGGCTTGGATGAAAGCTAACCCACCTCTTTAAACTACAAGAGTGAAATGTTGCTTATCCCAGGGTTAGACATACAGTCGTGTGAAAAGCTTATCGATGCATGGTACTTTAAGTCTTATAAAAATATTTAAAGGACAAGCAATGTGAATGTAAAATAGATTCTTCTGAAAGGGCAAATTTTTGTAATAATTAGCATCATACAGAGAAAACATGTAAAACAGCCACTGGACAAACCCATCATACGGCCAAACAACATTTTGGTAGTTTTCAAAGTGGCAGCATACGATTACTTACATAAATGAGCACAAAATGAGATTTTTTTTGTTAGTCAAACTGCTGAATGTCTGAACAAATCAGCCAAGCTACCATCAACAGTGTCAATTTAAATAAAAAACTATATATAGAGCCGCTTGTCTTAACCCCAGCACAAAATCAAAGCCATTAGGATCCTTATCAAGATTATCAAAGTCAGGATTAATCAAAATATAAAAAAATCTGTATCTAAATTTTGTCAATTCTACCGATTTAACATGCATCAATATAGTAAAAAACTATAACTTATGAATCTTTTTAAACATATAATCTAGTATCAGGAAATATGACTTTTTAATCATCATTTGGGTCAGTACAGAACCAAGAAACAAAGCTGTACTGTTATTAGTAGAGAAGCAAAAAAATAAATCTGCCCCCAAAAAACCTCTTACATATCCCAAAAGACTGAATAAATAAACACTTGAATAAATCGCCTGGCAAAAGTCATATTCAACATGAATGAAAGTTTTAATATAAGTCAATACATATAATAAAAGAGTGGAGATTATACTGCCAAGCCCTGCGCTGAGTGAATCAATGAACCAAAACATCTACATCTCATTACAACCCCTTATTACAGCCCTTAACTGGTTAAAACTAGTCAGATTAGTCGATTACAAACAATCAAGTTATTACCAAAAGGGGGATGCGTCGTTGGCACGTGTGTTTAAAAAGATTTCGCTTCGTACTATAGCGGCAAGCGCAATTTACCGTGTGAGATTTGTAACAGTTTACAATAAGGTTGTATGAAGTGTAACAAAGTGTAATTTTTTATCAAAGAATCATAGCATTTATTAATCTTGGTCCTAAATATAGAAATTAAAAATTGATCACTTAATGCAATTTTAACGTATACAACCTCATTGTAAATATATGTAGTCTGACGTACGTCAACGCCGTTTTTATTTTCGTGTATAACAACAACATTCCTTGTGCTAACATGATTTAGTTTTTAGTGCACGTTGAAGGACGGCTCTCGTTTGAAATTAATCAAAGTCGTGTCGCGTTAGTACATTGTGTGTTCTGCTTTACGCAGGTTGTGCCTTTTGCATTGACCACTCAGACTTGGGGATAGAAAAAAAAATTCCCGGATCTTTTATAAGGCCTCGAATTCGTCGATTCTCTGTTTGGTGTTGCCCTGGCGGATCTGCCGGAGAGTTTTGTATTTGTCTCGGCCGGCGCGCATGTTCTCCGTATGCAGGAGGTCGTTCTGAGTCTTCTTGGTGTGATCGCGGGCGTGCTCCAGCTCTGAAGTCAAAGCCTGTGAAAGAAAATGAGATGCAATGTTATACTAGATGGATTTGGCACACGATTTTATCCAAATGTGCATTTAAGTCATGCGTGTTTTATAAGCATGAGCATTTCCTGAAATCAAATGCATGATCTTTCGTGTTGCTAACCCAGTGCACTACCAGTAAAGCTACGTGTTAAGATTAAGACTAATGATTAACAGAATCTAGATATCATACAAGGCTGACTGTGATTTGGCTTCCTGGACCAATAAACTTTTTGATCAGTTATCTTCCAATTTAGTAATCTTAGTTTGAGGCATTTGTTTTACTATGTTCCCCAGCCACTATTTGCCCCTTAAAGCAGATGGGAAATGATACTGTAGGTTAATACGAATGTTGTTCAAGTCAAATCCTAATCCTGAAACCTGATTGGTGGAAAACTTCCCTAGGACCAACAAGGATTTGTTGGCAGAATCATGGTAATCGTCCTATGAGTAAGACTATGCGATTATCCCAACAGGATGTGTTCCTGGATTAGCATCCCCTGGTTTTCCTGTAAGAACATTTCTGCCAAAACCCAGCACTAAGGAAAATCATTTGTATATAACTCTGCATCTATGGTACGCACTTCGTTGTTATCTTCGTGATGTTTTACTACAGAGAACCTCAAGGTTTTTCCTGCTCACCATTAGCTGTTTCTGGACTCGTTCGTTCTTCTCTGCCTCTGTGATCCTCTCTTCCTCGCGGCGGTGGTCATTGATTCCTCCGGTCTGCAAGTCTGCGCTGTAGCTGCTGGCGCTCTCGCCATCCCCATCTTCTAATTCGTTCTCGTACGAATCGTAGGCGGGTGGTGGTGGAGGGGGAGGCGGGGCCGTCATCACCATGTGGAGCTCCTCACGGGTCTTCATCAGGTCCTCCTGGGCCTCCTGCGCCTAAGGAAACACAATACAACTTTAAGTCTACCAATCCATACATTGATCAGTACTCTGGATATATATAAACACACACTCGCTATATCTGGACACCATGTTCTACATTTTAAACCAATTTGTAGTAAATTGTAACACGTGTGATTGTCCCAGCAAAATATAGGCCACTTGGTTTGATATTTTGTACTGCGTTACAACTGATCCTCTATCCTATATATAGATATAGATAAAATTTGATGTCTGAACTTCTCAGGTGACTACTGTATGTAACAGAGTTGACCAATGAAATCAAACTAGAGACACGAGTCATATCAACATGGTGGGTTTTAATGCAAGGGACCAAGTGTGCCACACAAACCCTGAACAGTGAAGCCAAATCGCCTCCCAGTGACTGGTCCCAGTATAGATCATAAAGCCCGCCTCCCCATGTTATTCAACGGGACTTGAGACCAACTAAACAATTTAATTACACTTCAAAAATCTTTTTTCTGAAGCTGGTTTCTGTCATTTACTGTAGTTTTTATCACGCTGATGTAAATTCAAATGGGTTTTTTTAATAAGTTTGTTTTTAGTTAGTTAGTTAATGCTATAAAAACAGTGGTGTCACGTCATGATTGACAGCTGTGATATCGTATTCTGCGAAAGCGAGGGCGGGTCCTTGCTTTCGCGGCTTTATTTCCTGCTCACTACTGCGCAGGACTGGTCCCGAAATCGCTACTGCTCAGACTCAAGACCCAAGATGTCAGCGCCGTATCGGGACACTGAAGGCTTCGCTTTTCACCAATGGAAGAGAGCGAACGGCCTTCGTCCATCTTTTTCTATGCAAGAGATGTGGTTTGCGCATAACACAATGCCAGCTTCTGTGGTAGGAGTACTACTATGTGACCCTGAACCACAAAACCAGTCATAAGTCGCAAGGGTATATTTGTAGAAAAGGCCAAAAATATATTGCATGTGTTAAAATAACTTTCTTTTATGCCAAAAATCATTAATATATCACGTTCCATGAACATATCTAGTAAATTTCCTGCCGTAAATATATCCAAACGTTATTTTTGTGAGTGGATGTGAAAATCGCGATCAAAATTGGTCGGAAACTTGCCTACAAACTTTGCTTTGCTAACCCGTTCCTTGGGGATTTCCCATTTACATTTGGTTTATGTAAAAGCTTACAACTTCCCTTATTCAGTCCACAAGGTCATTTCAGCTGAAACAAAGATTTTTCTTTGTAATGTGTTGCGAGGACTTCATTTGGATTATGATCTTTGCATGCGCTTGCTTAATTATTTAGAATTTTTTCAAACCGTTGTATCTCGGCAAATATTGTCCCATCCTAAATAAATAAATAAATAAATAATTGCATTATTATTAATTATGCTAAACATTTTACAATTATATTTGGCTTAAAGGTGCAGTGTGTAATTTTTAGAAGGATCTCTTGACAGAAATGCAAAATAATATACAAAACTATATTATCAGGGGTGTATACAGACCTTTTATAATGACCCGTTATGTTTTTATTACCTTAGAATGAGACGTTTTTATCTACATACACCGAGGGTCCCCTTACATGCAAGTCGCCATTTTGTGCAGTCATGTTTCTACAGAAGCCCTTAATGGACAAACTTTTTTACTAAGTTTTCTCCAACGATATGTTTGTTCGATGGCGGCTACTGTAGCTTCTCTGTGTGTTTCAAAAGCGAGTGGTGAGCAGTGGACTAAGCCGTTGTTGCAATTCGCAACCTCAACACTAGATGATTCTAAAATGTACACACTGCACCTTTAAGTTTGTACTCTGCTTATCCCTCTAAAAAAAACTTTAGATCGTTCAAAAATATTCTTCAAACCGAATAATGACGAATAATCTAGGTGGATCTATTCCTAATAATGAAAAGTCATGTGTCATCATGGAATGGCATTTTTGGCCAGTAACCACTGCACTTCCTCAGCCAATAATAGCAGATCCATCATTCGTGCTCTTTCTGTGACCATATAAAGCAGTTTTGCTTAAGTAAAATTTGGTCTATTATAATGGCATTATCTCTTTAGACAATCATAAAGGCATAAATATTCTTACTCTGTGCTGCCATGTAAACGCCTCCTGTTCCTTGCGATGTTTGGCTTCCTCCAGAAGAGCAATCCGAGCGGTGTGTTCTGCCAGCTCAGCGGCCTGGGACACATGAATAAAGTTGACTGTCAATGAGAAAGTCGATTGACTGTGATTTTTCTGAGGAGCAGTGTTTGGTTCTCACCAGTTGTTCCTGACTCTTCATCTGATCGTGGGCTTGTCTGGCCAGTTGTTCTTTGGCGAGCAGGGCGGCCTGCCTCTCCGCCTCCAATCTGATCGCCTCCTCCTCCGCCTGTCTCCGCTCATTCTCCAATTGTATGGCTCTCTGCATCTGCTCCTGCAGGTCTGTAAAAAATAACCACACACACGTTTGCAAACATCTCAGATTGATGGGCGGGGGGGATGCTCTCATGGTTACAGATGTGGGATGTTAGCTTGTTTCACGTTAGATAAGTGTGACTAAGCTCTACTGCACTGTGGGTGTGTGTTTATATGGTTTCATGTAGCAGGCCGTCTCACTGGTTAAACAAGTAATGTTCTTAATAACTTTTACATTTACATTTTATTTGTGTGTCACTCATTTCAGAGAATTGTTTTTTAAACACATACATTTTAGAAATATATTGCAGAAACAAGTTACAAAGACTGTGTATTATGTAGTACGAAATTGTGAAGTTACACCGTTAAACAGTTTTCCACATTTCTGTGTTTAGGATTATTTGGGCGGGGCTAAAACAGTGGCTCGATGACCTACTGGAGGCACCGTGCATGGCCCCGCCCCTAACACAATCCGAGCATGCATTCAGGTTGCAGTGGTATTTAAAAGTTAAGAGACGCGGCAGCTTTGCTGCAAGTGGGCGTGGTTTCAGTGCCGCCAGTTTAAGAGCTGAGAATCTGAGAATCCTGCCCATTTTTCCAAGAACTTATTAGATTTTTTTTGTTTTTTTTAAACACTCAAATTTGGCTGACACATTTTTCTATCATGTGACAAACTCAGAAAACTTTTAATATCAGACTTTACACAGACTTTGATTTATAAAAGAATCAAAACCAAATTCAACCAAGGGTCAATGTGCTTAATGCCGATCACACAAGATGTCTTGTTATCAGGGTTTGGTTCTGTGAAGTATTTTTATTTATAACATTATATATTTATATTACCAAACATAAAAAAGAGCCTCATTCTCATGTTTAAGCATACAGGAAACAAAATTATTACTTAGTGTTTGAATTACGCATTTATGTGACTTAAAATGCAACTTAAACACATGAAGAAGATTCTGCACATTTACATTTCAAGCTAGAGTCATTTCAAAAACTACATTGTGGATCTTACCTTTCTCTGCTTTTTTGGTCTTCTCCTCAAACTGGTAAAGTCTCATCATCAGATCTTGTTTCTCTCTCTCCATTTGCTCTTTTTCTCTCTCAATGGCCTCTCGTCTCTTCTTCTCGCTCTCTAGCTGAGCTCTGCACATTACACGGAAACAAAGAGACGATCTAAAGTCCAATACTGACAGAGCGCTTTTATTTTTTTATCTGTCTATCACATTTATCAAGACCTCTTATACGGGTCATATACCGTAAGCCCTGATAAACAACAGTGTGTTAACCAACAGTATCAGAGATCATTTACTGTGCACATACTGTAAAAGTTGTAAAGGTTCAGTGACAAAAAAATGGTTAAAGAGCCATTTACACAGAGTGATTTGTGGCAAAAAAAACTCTTGGAAATGATGGCAGTGATGCAATGCTTTGCCATACCAATGGGGGTGCAGATATTTTGCAGGGTTCACACCAGACGTGGTTGAGGCGGCAAGCGCGAGTTTTTTACATGTTAAGTCAATGCAAAGACACGATTAGGCATCATGCGGCGCGATAGACGCAGCGCGGATGGCGCGTTCTGCACGAATTTAACGTTGCCACGGGAAACCCGCAAGTTGAAAAATCTGAACTTTAACGGATTTCCGTGTCGCGTTAACCAATCAGGACCTTGCTGTAGTAGTGACGTGATTACAGGAAGCGAGCGGAGTCTCGCAAATTTTTGCGTGAATGTCTCGAATGACTAGAATTTTACGCGCGGCTTTCACAAGCAAATTAAACTGAGTAAACTCAAATGTTCAAGCGTCCAACTAGGCGTGAATAGCTCGTTTTTGCCGCCTCTACCGAGGCTGGTGTGAATGCACCATTAGAGGTCATGTTAGCAGCCTCTTGATACACCAGATTTGTTCAATTTCATGCGGCGCCACAAAAAACGGCAGGCGGATGACATCAAAGTACCGTAAAAGGGATTTGAGAAATAATACACAGCTGTTAGATTTCTATTACCTTTTGCCGTACCTTGATGTTATATCCAATTTCTTTGGAAACAACAGGTGGATGACAAGAGGCACTGTGCACTGTTGTTAATATAAATAAGGGACTGTGCAATGCTCAATATGGGCACTCTCGTGACTGAAGTCCCACCTACCAGATAAAAGAACCAATCATTAATCGATAAAGATTTGTAATTCCTTGTGGGAGGGGCTCTGAACAAAGTCACGTGAGGCGCTTGCCAACATGTGCGCATGCGCAGTATATGAAGTAATCTCGAAAAATATGTTTTTTGTGGAGCAAATTTAAGCTTAAGAAACAAAAGTTCCTCATTTAATTAGATAGGACTTTAGTTTCGTATGACTAAAATAACTGCCAGAAGGCGTTGCAAACATGGCCACCTAGTGGCGCGACTTCCTTAAAGGGACTTTGTTGGTTCTTTTGGCGCCGAACACACCTTACGTCTATCTGGATACTTCTGTTTGCCTAGCAACAATTTAGAAGTCTTGAGGTATTGCATAAAATGTGCCCAAAAACATTAACTCCCTAGTAACCTTTCAATACACCTTGGTAAAGACCCAGTAACCACTTCTCCCCATTTAATAATGTCTAATAACTACCCATAAACCAATAAAAACTCTGGAGATACACCACAGAAATGCCTTAGCAACCACTTATCTATCAATTCAACTGTCTGTCCATCTCCCTCTCTCTTATGGGGTGTACACACCAAATGCGAATTCAATGATTTGCGCAAGCAGATCACATACAAAGTCAATGCAAAGACGCAAATAGACACCTGGAGTGACGCGATTGGGCGGAAAACACGTTATTCGCCTCAAATGTTGAAAATACTCAACATAAAAGGAAAATTTAGCATGACACAAAGTTAAATTCCGCAAGTAATCTGAAGCGAGGAATGCGATTGCTTTGCTTTTGGTGTTTATGCAGCATAAGGCCCAAAAAAACCTTGTGACTGTAACCTTATGACTAACTTTTCATATCCAGCTATAATCTTATATTTAATATACGCAATCAAAACAAGACTGTAGATAAGGGTCGCTTGTATCCGTTTCTGCAGCATCTGCTGATGAGACGGCATCACTCATCACGTCGTCATGGCGATTCAGCCTCACCTCTCCATCTGTTTGTGTTGTTTCTCCTCTCGTGCCTGAGCTTTCATCTGTTGAACTTCAATGGTGTCCGGCTTCCTGCGGCGCATGTACAGCTCATGGTTCCCCATGCACAGCTGCAGGATGCGCTTATTTATTCTCAAACGTGGTGCGTAGAACACAAAATCCTGCAGGGGAGACACAAGCGTAGATGCAGGAGGCTCATTATTTGCACTATTCTTCAGAATTATGGTCTGTAGATTAAAAATTAGTAGACATTTATGCTTTAAAATCTGGTGGAATTAATCATCCATCATAACAAGGATAAAAATAATCTAAAAAAATAATCACACAATTTGCATCGCAATAGACTGCAAATTTGCAATCGTTAAGCAGCTGTTCATACACAGACTGTCTCTGCCATTCACAGATAACATTATATGAAGGTCTGGCTGTCAGAGACAACAGACTGATGCCATTTATCAGCTAAAACAGCCCTGGATATAAAATCCACACCGTTTACTGTGAAACTACAGTCTTTACACTGATTTATTGTGTATGTGTGTCTGTGTGTGTGAGAGAATAAAAAAGAGGGTGAGAGAGCTAGAGCGATCTTGCCATTTCCTCAAATGTTTTGGGTGTGTCATCCAGAAGGAGGGTCCTCAAATGGCGCTTTTTCATTGCATAGTACCGCACATCTCAGGTTGTGTCAGCTTACTTTACTTTGGCTTGGTTATCTTTTTTCTGTTGCATTTAGTAACACTTCAGAGATTGGGAGGGATTATAGGCATGCTGTTATATTTGCGTTGTCTACTGCTGTGACATCATACAAAAAGTGGGAGCGAGCATCGTTGAAATGCAGTGTTTCCCATACATTCATTTATTTGTCATTCCGCCACAAAATAAAAATGTATCACTACAAATAGATGTGTGCACATCACGTTTATCACTACCTGTGTATCACATGACAGTTTCTGTGCAAACACCCGTGGCGTCAGTCGACGCGTTCTGCTAAGTTGCTAAATTGCCTTGCAGACGTGCGCGTCTTGTGCCAACACAAACTACAAGGAAAACATGGTTATGGTGTTCCTAATTCTAAGCCTGTGGATGTTTTTAATCGCTAAAAGGGAGTTTGGGAACTTAAAGCAAAGCACAGATGACAACAGGTTTACTTGAGGCTAGCATAAAGGTAAAGCTAATCTTGCGTTAGCAATGATGCTGGGAGTGACGATTCTCTCAGACCAATCAGAGATCTACAGTGTTTTCGCGTCACGTTTTAGTATCAGCTCAGTTTGCTTGGAACCCCAAATGAGGTGGTACTAAAAAAAAGTATCGGTAGGCTACTATGTACTGTATCAAGTGGAAAAGCCCCAAAAGTAAGCTGACCCGACTCAACCCGTGGGGTACTATGCAATGGAAAGGTGCCAAAAGTGGGGTCCCTGGAACCCTGGTGGTCCTCAATGCTTAGCCAGAGGGTCCGTGAAATAATTTGTTATAAATTGTTAAAAAGGGGACATTTATATACATCTGAGAACCGTGTAAATCTTGCTACTTCCAATTTTATGAAAGCTTTTAAGATCATTTTAAAAGTATTAATGTTGAGTCCAAATGTTATCTAAACAAAACAAAGACACAAGTTGAACATGATTCAGGAGATAATTTGTGTTTATCACTATGAAACATGTAAAATATGCTTTAGGGTAAGAGTATGCTTAGGAACTTTAAGGGGGTCCTTGGAAATGTTTCTCCCCTGTAAGGGGTCCCTGGCCACAAAAGTTTGAGAACCCCTGATCCAGACGATACAGTGGGAACAAAACTCCTGAGACCACTAGTAAAAACTTTTCAGTTCATTTATTAACACATTTTCATTTCAAATTATATTATCAGAATAGCAATTTGGGTAAAGGAAATAAAGTGCATTTCATGGCAGTTTCTTATTCCGAAGGCTGCAGCCTCCGGATGTCGAATTTCTAGGTTGTTTACCATGTACGTCCACTTTTTAATTGTTAATATTTTGAAAAATAAATAGTTGTAATATCCCCAAGACTTCAGTTAACTTAAACCAGGCTTGAAAACGTATGCAGCCTGCATATGCGACCTAAATTGAGAAACGGCCTATATGTCCATTTACTTCTATAGCGTCCGAGCCGAAAAGAGCTCCACGGCCAAATCTTATGATCCATCTCAGAGTGATTCAAGAATTTCACAAAGCATCTTGCGTGCTTCAATGGAAGGACAGATCTCATGTCAATGTTTGGTACAGACAATGTCAAAAATTTAGTTACATTTGTTTAAAGACTTTGAAATACAGTACAGTAGTAAAGGAGATTTCTTTTGGCATTTAACGCTGCTTTATTTTTCATTTAATTTAATATTTTACATCCCAGATGCATAACGTGGTCTCAGACTATTGGATCCCACTAGCTACTCTTACATGCAACCAAATAATCAGTTTGTAATCGTATTGATAGACTTTTCAATCCGATTGAGCCATGTAAACACCTTAATATTAATGAGGTCGATCGCAAGCAAATTCAGAACGATTTAAAAGAGGTGGTGTAGTCTGATTTGTGATCTGATCATCAAAAGAAATGAATGCATGTAAATGCGCAAATCGTAGTATTTTCTCGCGTTATTAAGTAATGAAGTCACATGTTGACATGTCTTTCATAACACTACATAAAGCCATAAAATACCGTTGTGCATTTGGAAAAGTGTGCTTTTATTGTCTATATCTGAAAGCGGCTTAAGAACAATTTTCTATGACTCAACTATGACTTTATCGCTGAATAAATGTACAAAGTGTGAACTCGACGAGAGATGCCGTGCGCAGTGCGGCCAAGATTTCAGATTTGGGCAACTTTTAAAAAACCCTGGCTGTGTTCTTTTGCAGACGTTTGATTAAATATAATGTACATGTACCTTAAACATTGCAATCTGATTAAAATGTTCCCTTACATGTAAACTGTATTGTTGTAACCTGCAATCGGATTAAATTCAGTCGGATTGGCAAAATTTTGTGCATGTAAACATAGCCACTGTGCAGTATTTGGTGGGAACAGGTTTCAGAAAGCAAACCTGTTTATTGGCTACAAGCAGCGAGACACATCATCCCTGTATGTTAGGACAGAAGACGAGCTCTTTTCCTGTCAAAGCAGTTTTTCAGCGTTACGTAGGACTGTGTGGTATGAATGCTGCTTGTGTTGCAACAATGGTTTCACTTACTGGAGCTTTTTTATCAATAGGCTTGATGACAAACTTCTTATCGTTGAAGGAAATGTTTCTTATTTCGCTCCAGGGGAATCCGATTTTCGGAGTCAGTCTGAAAACACAATGAGAAAAAAAGTGTAAAAAAAACTTGTTTTATTTCAAGCATACAGTCAAAAAATAAATAAATAAGGAAAACCCATTCAATATCTATTCGAAGCAAAATCAAATGCAGTTTTCTGTTTGAATAATTCGAATGAAGCATTGAGAATGTTGTGGCACAGGCATGTGATTAATCAATGTTGAATGTAAAGAAAGGGCGTGGCCTGTGACATCATCAGAACTCTGTGATCTCTCTTTGTGGACTCATGGGAGTGTCGTCACATTGTCCTTATGAGAGTAAATACTGTAAAGCTACTGTGGGCGCCTCATATGACACATGACAAACATTTACTAATAAGAAATTACATAAATACTTCATTAATAATGATGAGAATAAATGAGTATGATAGGCTTCACACGGTTTAGTTTTTAAGGTTTTGTATTTTTTGCCATTTATTAAACACCATTACAAAAATGTACACCATTAACCACACTCGAAGCATATCTGGCATCTCTAATACACCTAACTTGCTTGTTTTTGGCCTATGGGAGGAAACTGGAGTACAAGATGTCATGCAAACAACAACATTTCTGAAAGCATCTGAACTAAACATGCATGCAGGATACCATAATAATCTATTTTTTATTATTTAAGTCATATGCAGAAACTGAAGAATGGAAGTATGAAGCGTCTGGGGAGAAAAATATGGAAACCGCATTCAATGGTAGCACTAGAGCAGCCCATGTGTGTCAAAACCATATGCATTATCACTACACCAATGTACAGATTAAAATTATTATACAGAATATTCATCATCCTCAAGTATTTGGTATTTGGTGTTTGTCCACTTGGTGCCATGAACATCTGTGAAGTTGTGTCTTCTGCTTCGCTCTGTTTGGCTCTTGAGAGAATAGGATGGGTGAGAGGTTGTCATGGTGACCGAGTCTAGATGGAATAGAGGTGCGACATGTACCTTGATAACATTTAGGTTGGCCTTGCTGGTACTGTAATGTTCAGTTATTGTAGTTTCTAAACTTTCAAATAATTTTCTAGTTTGAAGACTGGGAAACATGGAAAATGTAAAATGTTGCATCGTCTAAAAAACACTTTTTATCTACACCAGCAACTACAGCTTTAAGAGTTCATGCCAAAATTTTGATTAGCTCACAATTTACTCGTTCAAATATGGCAGCACATAAACAATGTAAAATCGTATTTGTTGTTGAGTGTCTTATGACTGGTCTGCAACATGCCATCACAAGAACCAATTTTCTGTTGTTTATGTGCCTGGTATGGTTTGTTTACAAACTTTACATTACATACACTAAATACGTTCAAAGTTTTCTCTCACAAACTTTTCATTTCACCTCAGATGACATTTTACAAACCCAGGAGTCGTATGGATCACATTTATGATGGATGGATGGATGCGCTTTTTGGCTAGACAAGCTTCAGAAAATCTGCCACTATTTAATTGCATTAAAGGATATTATTTAATATAACTCAGATTGTGTTCGGCTAAAGAAAGAAAGTCATAAACGCATAGAAGAACAAGAGGGTAGGTAAATAGTGAGCTATTTTTCATTTTTGAGTGAATTATGTGTGTCATCATGTGGCAAATGGACAGCTTGTTGTCCTTAAAAGTTTGGATTGAAGTTATAGGTGGAGTTTTGCGTTTGTGCTTGGGGGGCACCTACCTGCAAACAAGGTTACTGCAATACTTTGAGATTAGTGAGAGAGTGTGGCTTGGCTTCATGTTATTTTTTAATACAGTTTAAATTAATTCAAACAATTTTAGCCTTAAGGTACTCAGTCTACCTATTCAAATATTAATATTAGACATATAAAATATGAATTCTCATTTCACCCCATACTTCACCGGATCTCAAAAAGAAAGTTTTGTAAGATTTGTAATGGCTAAGTTTAGTGTAATAGGCGAAGTTTGGGGTGGGGCTGATCAGAAGCCCCTTTGACTTCCATAGTAGGATAAAAGAATTCTACTGAAGTCAAAGGGGCTTCTGATTGGTTTGAGAAACAAACATTCTCCAAATATCTTTCTTTGTGTTCATTAGAACAAACACATTTGATATAATTTTTGTTTTTGGGTGAACGATCACTTAACCTAGACAAAATTATAATTGGCTCTGGTTTGGGGGGGCTGATCAGAAGCACCATTGATTTCCATAGTAGAAAAAATTATTTTATGTAAGTCAAAGGGGTTTGATGAATTTGAAGAATTGACAAACATTTCCCAAATATCTTCCTTTGTGTTCATCAGAACAAATACATTTATACAGGTTTATAACAACATGAGAGTGAATAAATGATGACATCATCATTTCTTTACTCTCAAACTAAAATGACATAATTTTTGTTATTGGATGAACTATTACTTTAATAGCAGAGACAAAATTATAATTGGCTCTGATCACCTATTAATAAAGTCAACCATTACAAACCTTACATTTTTACATTTAACCTGCAAAATTGATAGAAAGTAAATAGAAACAGCTCCTGTCCTTTATTCATTTCAAAATAATACAAAGTATCTTGATATCAAAAAGAAAATGTTTGTAAGGTTTGTAATGGCTGACTTTAATATTAGGCGGAGTTTGGGGGGGGCTGATCAGAAGCCCCATTGACTTCTACAGTAAAAAAGGACTTTAAAATCAATGGGGCTTCTGATTGGTATGTGGAACAAACATTCCCCAAATATCTTTTTTTGTGTTCATCAGAACAAATACACTTAAACAGGTTTGTAACAACACGAGAGTGTATATGTATGAGAGTGTATTATGACATAACTTTCGTTTTTGGGTAAACTACCACTTTAATAGCCCAGACAAAATTATAATTGGCTCTGGTTTGGGGGGGCAGTGCTCCCTGGCCCCCCAAATTCCGCCTATTAATAAAATTAGCCATTACAAAACTTATTTTTACATTAAACCTGACATATTGATAGAAAGTAAATAAAAACAGCTTCTGTACTGTATTTATTTTCAAATAGAGCCCAGTGTTAGGAAAAGTTTAAGTGAAGTAGTAAACAAAACAAGTAGTGACTATTCTTCACAAGTGCATCACACTTAACATCTCAGCGAGATTAAAGGTTGAGTTGGCTGGAATTAGCAAGCTTCTTTTGGATGTGTGTGTGTATGTGTGTGTGTCTGGAGGATTAGCAGAAGCTGAGGACAGCAGATGCCAACAAGAAAAGAGGCCCAAGATAAGTTCATTATGGACATTACAATCTACAGTGCTCGACTTCAGCAAACACGCAGCGTGTTTCACGTACAACATGAGAAAAGATCCCATGAATTTCAACTATTCTGAGAGTCGTCAATCAACACTGGTTTCTTATCTTCTCGTGTGTTTGTGTGCTTGTGTAGGCTTCTTTCGGTGTTGTCGCACGCGCACTTCTTGCCCAATGTTATAAGGACGGCAGGGCTTGAAAAACCAGTCTGTTGCTATGGTTAACATGGAGGCCATTGTAGGGAAAATCCATTAGTTGCCACTAAACTATACACACACACTTCTCTGTTTGTGGAAACAATGGAGAAAATGGATGGTATATAAAAGGAAATACTTTCTCAGAATTCGTTCTTCATCACCAAATATTGAAAAACCCCATAAACATCACTACCTTGGATTGCATTGCATATATTGTAGGAGTTGTTGAATATTCCTTGGACGTGGTACCATAGTAATACCATGATTTACTTAAACAGAAACTGGTACCATCATAGTATTGTTTAAGTAGCATGTCAATACTGTGGTATTATGATAATGCTATTGCACCCCAGTACATTATCCACTTTATTACTGTATTTCATACTACGATACTACCACAGTAAAAGTTTATAAGAGATCTATGCAGTGAATGTGAAGCATCAGTATGACTGTAGGGAAAGAGAAAAACTCACTTGTCATCTTTCTCATAGATATTTAGGCCCAAGGCATCCACACCCAGCCAAAGGTCTGTCCCCTTCTTGTTCTTGATATCGAAATAGTTCACGCCGTACATTTCCAGATCCTGTGCGATTTTCAAATACTCGAGCATAGCGTCCTCTCTGGTCACACAAAATAAGACAATAAATGTTTTTCATTACACTCGCCTTATTCATTATCATCTTTTTTTACTATGCAAGTTGGAAAGGCATGTCTGGTTTACTTTGATATGTGTCATTTTCCAATTTATTCATTGAAATAAATTAAAAAATAAAGGAATGAAACCAAACACCTTGTAATCACTCTTGACATTGCTTACATATCATACATCAAGTTATTTTTTGCAAAAATGATATGTAACCAAATTCAAGTTTATTTTGGCAAAAAGTGGGTCACTCATAGCCAAACTAACTACTATGACAGCTATTGCTTGCTGGGAGTAATGTCAGGGCCATGAGTTTGAATCCCAACACATACAGTAAATGTACATCACAGTAAATGTACATCAAAGTACAAAATATCTATAAATCTATATATACACACACATTTAGTGAATGTAATTATTTTTAAAGGAAAACTCAATTTTGCATAAAAAATCTCGCTAATATACTCACCCCAACGTCATCCAACCAAGGCATAAGGGTCTTATCTAGCAAAATGTTTTTTTTTTTTTGGGCAAACAAAAAGAAAGTACATTTTAAACCATAACTTCTCATGTTGCACTAGCCATGTGATGCGTCATCGTAAACCTTACCGTGGGTTTTACACCAGCCGCATTTGAGGCGACAAATTCGCGTCTACCGCGTCTAGTTTGCCGCTTGAACATTTTGAGTTTACTTGCTTCATTCACACGTGAAAGGCGTGCATGAAATTCTAGTCAGACACATTCACGCGAAAATTCGCGTCATGGGAGGGGCTTCTGTGACTCCGCTCGCTTCCTGTGATCACGTCACTACTAGAGCAAGCTCCTGATTGGATAAAGTGGCGCGTTTTTCTGCCAAAGTTCAAATTTTTCAACTCACACGTTTCCTGCGGCAATGCTCAATTCACGCCATTTGCGCAAACTAGACGAGTGAATGAAGTGGAATCGCGTCTACCGCCCCGCGCCGTGAGACCTCCAGACACGTGTCAACGCGTCTTCACATTGACTTAACATTGAAATCACTCGCGCTTGACGGCTCTGTTGTGGCTGTTGTGAACACAGCATTAGGTATTACGTAATCAAGTTGAAATATCACGCATGACGTATGCAAAACTACCGCTCCAGCGTTTAAGTGTGCATTTTACATATGTAACGCGTGACCTTTCGACATGATTACTTAATACTTTAGGTCACACTGGCGTGTTATACAGCTAGTGCAAGACGAGAAGTTATTATTATTATTATTATGTTATATGTTTTATTTTATGTTTTTTTTGGCAAAAATTAGATGGTCTTGCTACATAGGACCCTTATGTCTCTGTTGGGATTGTTTAGAGCCCTTTGAGGCTGCATTTAAACTGTGAACTGTTAAAGTCCACTAAAGTCCACTTTATGGAGAAAAATCCTGTAATTTCTTCTCGACTGAACAATGAAAGAGATAAAATCTTGAAGGACATAGGGGTGATTAAATGATTGGGATTTTTTTCTTGAAAGTGGAATATTCCTTTAAGAAACTAAAAAAACGTTACTGCATAATGAATGTTAGTCAGTATAATAGTCGACTTCACGTCAATTGAATTGCATATTGATGCAGGGTGTTATGAGATTTCTAGGCAACCCCAAACAACTACATTACAGTGTGTTTACACTGGACACAAGCAGTGTCACACAATGCATCAAAACTACGTAAATTGCTCCCATTATATTCAACCAAGCCTGTTTTGGTCGACTGTAAACTTTGAGCATTCATTGCTTCGGGTGTGGGACCCCGTGTAATGTTGTGTGTTCTTTTCAAACATCCCACAATAGATGGTGTTACACCTCAAACACGCAAGTCATGTTCATATCTATCGAGTGGATATCAACTGACCTCAGCATTCCACGGTGTTCCTCGTGCCAAACCTGGATTCTCTCTTCCCACTGATCTCGTGACAACTTGTGCTGGTCCAGAACCCTGCAGTACGACATGTACAGTATAAATACAACAATAGGAGGACCCTACTTTTTAGTATGGAAGTCAATATGCGAAGCTAGTAGTATGTCCAAATTCGTAGTATTCGAAAAACAGATCGCGAAAAGTACTGGGAAGACTTGAACTCACAGCCCAAGCATAGTCTATTTGACTCGTACACTGTAAAAAATTCATCATTTTTGTCAAATTAACATAAATTTTAAGTTAAAGTAGCATAAAAATATAGAGTTAAACAATTTGAACTTGTTTTATAAGTTATGTCAACTATTCAAAGGTCAAAACTTTAAAAAGTACATTGAATTGACTTCATGCTGCATTTTTTTGACACACGTTCGACGCATGCGCATTGCGACAAAGTAAAATGCATCTCCTGGGCTACATACTACATTCTCATGTACGTTAGAAAAACCTAGCGGTGCGTGTACAGTGTGCACATACTATTCTGATGATGAAATTAGCATGACGCACACTGTACGCGAACTCTCACGTATTCGTAAAAACAGAACTATACTTTTAGCTCGATCAAGTTACAACATTAAAGCATCTTTTCCCTTAAAGGTCATTAAGACGTCACAGCCAATGGTGTCGTCACCCTCAGGCAAGTCGAAGTTCTCTCAGTGTTCTCACCTTTGGGGCAGGAGACGATCAGAGGTCAGGTATCCAGGCCGGTGTACTTCTTTGCTGAAATCACCAAATTTGGCCTGTACAGAATAGGAGGCCAGAAGCACGGCGGTCTCTGGTGGACAGTAGATCTCGTCACTGAGGATGCCGTCTTTCACCTGCATGAAGAACAGCTTCTGAGTGATATCTTGGATCAATTCATCCGACACGTCTTCTGGGAAGAACTTGGCACGGAACTTGAACTGAAGCGGGTTCTCTTTCTTTATATCCTGAGAGGAGACCTGTAAAATTATACAGAAAAAACATTGTGAGATTCATTCAAATTACTCCACTTTTTAGACTAGAGCGAAACAATGTCATGCGACAATCCATGTGTGTGCATTTTTTGTATCCAGTTTCCATTTGATTGAAAGCAGGCATGTCAGGGTTAAACGAGAGCTTTCTCAAGGCGTCATTTTGAGCTCTGTGCTGTTTACAAGTGGAATGAAGCCAAACAAGTTTCTTCTTCTGACAATTTCCTTTTATCTCTTTCACAGTTCTTGATTTACGTGACGGGTTACATCGCAGGTATCACCTGTATATGTTTGAAAAATGGCATATTCTGGGATTTGTGTGCATTCCTTTTGTGAGACATTTTTGCTGGTAGGTAACCTAGGCTTTCAGTCAGGTTTTCTCAAGAAAATTTAGCAACTTGGGTTTCAGGCGGACAGACAGCATTTTATATTTAAAGGAGCAGTATGTAAGAAATGTATATCAATTAATCATAAAATGGCCCTGATATGTCACTAGACATTAAGAAATCATTTTCATTACAAATACTTAATATCCTGGCCGAACCACTGTTGTCATTGACATGTCATTTAAAAAGTAGAGTTGCAGCCCTCAACTGATGTTTATGTTGTCATGTTGTGTATTGGCCATCAGTTGTGTGATTGCAGTACCAAGTTTTGGCCATAATCCTACATACTGTTCCTTTAAGTAAATTCAGTAGATGAGGCACCAATATAAAATGTCTGGTGTCAATAGCGCTATTCGATTACTAAAGTCTAATTTATAGTCGTGGGTAGCCTGCCACGCACCTCGGCAGAATTTAAACAACGCATCCATTTTACACGGACCGCAAGCGCTGTGATTGGTCAACCCCTTCGTCAAGTAAAAAAAAATCTGTGTCGCATTTCTTCATAGACATTTATGACTTCTTATTTGGCTGTTGCGCTGCTACTGTGGGATACACGCGTGGATACTGCCTACTTGTGGTTTGGATGTGTAATTGCATGTCGATGCGGATGTCGATGCAGAAGTATATATAAAAATCGTCAACTCGCAGGTTTTGCTCAACGAATGTGCACATGAAATAGCACAAGCTTAGTCAGACAGAGTCTACTTCAAGACGCAAAATATGTGTAAGCAGCATATATTAAAGGCGGAGTCCATGATGTTTGAAAGCCAATGTTGATATTTGAAATCACCTAAACAAACACGCCCCTACCCCAATAGAATCTGGACCTTCTGTTGATAGACCCGCCCCACACATACGCAAACCGGCATTTGATTTGATTTAATTGGCTATAAGTGTGTTTTGGTAGTCGGCCTGTCTCCTTCTCCAAACCGTTTTTCAAACATCGTGGACTCCGCCTTTAATTGTTAGGGATTTGGGAAAAATATGATGTTATTTAACGTTAAACTACGTGAGTGGCGTGGGAGAGATTTGAGCAGCGTCCAAAGTCACAGCAGACAGCCGCCGGTGTTTGTACATTCATAAAAAATAAAGTGTTTGATTTTTAGATACACGGCACGATGCGGACGGGGCACTTCTTGTCCGGTGTGCGACTCGCTTTAGGAAGTTTGGAGTTTGGTTCCACAACAGAAACGCTGTCGGATCAGCATGAAAATTTAAAAGTAGTTGTTTGCACTGGTATCTGTATAACAGGCCTTATGAATGAAAAACCTGATTACATTTTGTGTAAAGAAAAACAAAGTGAACTAATAAATTCCTCGTGCATTTCAAATGTGTTACATCAGCGCCTGAGGAAGACAGAAACAAGCAAGCACGTTTAACCTACTGACTGCGTAATGGTACAAAAGGTTACTGAAGTGTTTGAAAATATGTATAAATCTTCAATAAAGTAAAACATGTCAAATGTAAAATATATTCTGACATATAGTGGAGGGGTACACAGTCAGAAAACAAGTCAAAAAATATCCCAAGGCTGTCACTGGGGCAGTACCCTTTAAAAAAGGTCTTTATATGGATCATTTAGGTACGCAATATTAATATGCAGTCTTTGCTACCATGATTGTGAACCTCTGAGGTACTAAAATGAACTCTTTAGGTACAAAGGTGTACTTTTTGAAAGAGTACCGTGCCCCATTGACAGTGAGGGACCATTTTTTGACAATTTTTCCTGGCAGTGCAAGGCATAATTACCCCCCTTTAAAACAAGCAATTACAACACCCCAATATTAAACAATGAATAATGAAGATGTACAGTATGTACAGTTGACACTTCAATCCCCCAATGTTTAAACCACATTTACACCCTTAGGCGAAATCAACATGTTATGGGGTTGCTAAGGGAACAGTGAAAATTGGTAATCTACCTTTTTATCCAGTTTTAACCACGTAGAGTAGCCTTTGCTGTCCATATGCTGTAGTCCGAAGTACCATACTTCACGTAACCCTATAGTCTTCACCACCTGTGAAAAAAAATGATGACAACTTTTAGCAAACAACAAACAAATTCATCAATTATTTAACGGCTGCTGAGTGCTTTACAACTGTTATATGTCTGGTGTTTGAAAAACATCACGGCACGACCTGGTTTTATATGGGCATCACTTTGTCATTTATAAGAGGAGACCCTGAGGGAAAAGGGGGGGGGGGGTGCGGTCACAAAATTGATTAATGCCTGAAATGGAAAATGAATTGCATGTTGGTCTAGTACAGTGCTTCTCAATTATTTTCTGTCACGCCCCCCCTAGGAAGAGGTAAACATTTCGCGCCCCCCCCCCCAACTCTCCGCCGCGACTGTAAATAGTATAATTTTCCTATAAAATTACACATCTGCAAAACATTGTATCCTTATTAACATTGAGAAAACACAAAAAGAAAACACAAAAAAGAAATATCGATCAACTTACAACAAAGAATAACTTTATTAGTCTTAGTCTTTTTAGTCTGTAACAGAAAAGACTTAAAATGCATCAATTTGCCTGAAATAAAAAAATCAATCCTTATTTAAAGTATAATATTTTTTGACCATTTGATACTGAAAAATTAAATTAAATATAATCAATAAATAATAATAAAAATCACAAGCGGCTTATCAGCGTGATTGGGGTGTAATGTCTTTAAAAATCACTTCCTGAAAAAGTATTTTCCCTGGGGTCTCGCGCGCCCCCCCTGGTGTCGCTTCGAGCCCCCCCTGGGGGTCCCGCCCCACTATTTGAGAAGCACTGGTCTAGTAGAACATTAAACAAGGGTTTTCGGCTTCTTATCCAACCGAATGTTGTTCACAATTATTTAGCATAGCTTATGCAGTAAAGTTATTCTGTATTGCTTTAGTCACTCTGCATTTTTTGTAATTCATTTAAGTGGGAAACATTTGCATTGTGCTTACTTGAATACCACTCAAGCAACAGAAAGGAAAGATATTTTTGTGGTTATTATATTTTTGTAATGTCAGTCATAACACACAGATGAAAGAAAGATAATTTATATGACACCTGCAAACACTTGCTGTGTATTTGATACACCCCTGCCGCAAGCTATTTTATAAGTGTCAGGGACAAAATTGGCCTTGGCAAAAGTTAGCCCGGATGTCTGGCACCACCTCCAAACAACACAAACAACTAGTGAAGACCAAGCAGTTCAAGTACTTTAACCTCCCTCTCTTACAAAACAGGTCATTTTTGGCACGCACTAGCTTCTGGGGTGGGGGTGATGCTGAACATCACAGACCCTGAAGGGAAAAAATTAGGTTTCAAAGCATCTATTATGCATGTTCACAGTTTCCCCGAGGCTCTGTGCTGCACAATATCGCTTGTTATTGTGTTAAATGTTGGGTTGTGTTAAATCTACTCTCCTGAGAAGCTGCATTTCTCTGAGTATTTGTTGTTTGTAATATTCACGTTTGGACAGTCATACCTGTAACTGCTAAATAAATGTAATGGAAATGGACATCTAACATGTTGAGCTGTGGTGCTCATGAGGAAGACGCAAGTTCATATCCGACTCCTGACATTCCCCAATCCAATTTCCTGTCCAAGGCACTACAAACTCTGATTCTGATCCTCAAGAGCTGCACTGTGTGAAGCGTTAGCAAAGATACAGTATTGTATATAAGACGACTGTGCACTGCTATTACCATAGATATTTATAAAGGCTAGATGTCTCGCCCGCGCTGCTGGTTAAATAAGTGGAACGTCCGCATTTGGCGGCCATCTTACCACAGGCAGCTCGATCACTCGTAGCATTGAGTTTTAATGGTGCAGATACAATAACTTGCTTAATTTTCTACCGATTTTCAAAGGTTTGGTTTGTTATAAACGTCGAAGATGTACCCATGACACTGCATACTTAAAAAAAAATCATGAAACATGTTAAAGCATCCAGAATTATAGCCACGTTAATAACGTTTGTAAGAAACCAAACCGTTTGAAAATTGGTAGAAAATTAAGCACTTTATGGTCATTTAAAAGAACCTGCATCATTAAAACTCAATGATACGAGTGAGTGAGCTGCCTGTGGTAAGATGGCCGCCAGGTGATGATGTTAGAGACTCCGCCGTAACACATCTAGCCTTTATACATATCTATGGCTATAACTATCAATAGACACAATGCTATGTTCTGGCGATGGAAGTCCTGCCTTTTGTTAAAATAACCAATCATCAATCGATAAACACTGATGATTCTTGGGGAAGGGCCTCTGTACAGAGTTGTGTGAGCTGCTTGCCAACCTGTATGCATGCACAGTGGTTGAAGTGACTTAAAAAAAAAGTTGTTTTTTAGTGCAGTTTGAGCTCAAGAAACAAAAGTTATGGTAGAGTTAATGACAGATTTAATTGTTGGTCATAAAAATGGTTTAATTGTGACTTTAGAGACATCTGTCCTTTCCCATTCAAGTAGATAAGACTTTAGTCTTGCATGACTGAAATGGCGTGACTTCTTTAAAGAATCACATTTTCCATCTGATGTGTAATGGTAAGGACCTTTAAAAGCCTAATTGGATCAATAGTTAACATTTTAAGTGGATCAAAAACGTTCATCAAATTTGTCAACTTTTCTGAAAGGTTATGATGCATTTCTAACTATAGGAAAAAAGTCACACAGTGATCAGAAGAGGATGCAAATTAAGCAGTTTTCTCTTTTAGCACTGGTAACGCTTTAAAATAAGGTTATTTGTTAACATTTAGTTAATGCATTGGTTAACATGAACTATCAATAACAATACTTCTACAGCATTTATTAAATCTAAGGACATGTTAGGTGGTTTTGCATTTACTTATACATTTATAAAATCAAGTGCTATAAGTGTTAACATTAATTTAGAGGAATTGTTCACCCAAAAATTTAAATTCTGTCATCCTCATGTTGTCATAAACCTGTATGAATTTCTTTTTTCTGATAAACACAAAAGAAGATATTTTGATAAATGGTAAACACACAGCTGATGGTTGACTTCCATAGTAGGAAAAACAAATACAATGAAACTCAATGGGTATCATCAACTGTGTGCTTACAATCATTTATCAAAATATCTTCTTCATTATTTAACACAATACTTTCTTAATATTTGTTTTCCTACTATGGGAAGTCAATGGTCACAATCACCTGTGTGGCGTGTTTACTATCATTTATCAAAATATCTTATTTTTTCCAGAAGTCCACTTTACATTTTTCAGGGTTCCCACACTTTAGCGAACTTCAAATTCAAGGACCTTTCAAGGACTTTCCAGGTCCAATACCTTCAAATTCAAGGAATAAATGTGGGGACACATTTCAAGTGAGAGCAAGGTTACATTGTGTTATCTATTAAGATACATTGTTACAGTTCCCTCGCGCTGCGTCACTGCGGTGACACTTTGGGGACTCCTCCAAGTGTAAGTGCGTCTGAATGTGTATATCAAATTCAACCAATGGTGAGGCTTAACGACAAAGACAGGGTGACACGGGAGCCAGGAAGTATATCGCTATCTAAAATATTGCCAAAGACGGCGTTACAGGGACGCATGGAGTATGTCAAGGGAGAAGCAGCGTCTCGTTCCTTTCTCAGGGAACAACAGTTACATACATAACCCGAGACGTTTTCATGTGTCAAACACAACTATGCAAAAAAGCATTTTGGTATGAATCAACATTCACATACAGAAGATATGATCTTTTAAAGCGAAGAGTTTAGCACGTGTGCTTAAAAAGTCTATATTTTTATGATATTATCATACACTACACAGGGAATAATATGGATTTTTTTTTTCAGACAACTTCTTGCATAAAAAAGATTCAAGCATTTTCAATGACCTGTATCTATGTATGTATATTTTCAAAAACTTCCCAGAGCCTTGAATTTTTTCCCCCAGATTCACAAACCTTCAAGGATTTCAAGGACCTCTGGGAACCCTGATTTTTAATGCAACATTTTTTTTTTTTTGGAAATACAAAATATTAATTCAAGATGGCATTAGCATGATTTACCATGTAATCTCAACATGAATAAAAATTATCTTGTATTAATGGTCAAATGGTAATGGTCAATGTCACAAATTTGCTTACATGTGATTACTGCCCTAAAAATAGGACACATTTTTAAACATTTCCTATATACATTTCCTTATATTTGAAGTTCACACAATCCTTTTCCAGGTCCAAATACACTTTTAACGGGGGTTTCTGGCATTTGAACCACAGTTTTTATGTTGGTAATGCATTCTGAATGAATCAAAGAAGAAGAAGAAAAAGAGGTAACACTTTACAATAAGGTCGATTAGTATGATTAACATGAACCAACCATGAGCAATACATTTGTTACAGTATTTATTTATCTTTGTAAATGTTAGTTAATAGAAATAAAGCTGTTAATTGTTTCTTCATGTTAGTTCACTAATGTTAACTACTGAACCTTATTGTAAAGTGTAACCAAAAAAAAAAAAAAACCCTGAAGAGTAAAGTCATTAGTAGTTCCAGCAGATCTACAGAGAGACTTCAGACAGACAGACTTATAAACATGCAATAATATAGTTGAAACCTTAACAGTAAATAACTTCTTCCAACAATCATGACAAACGTGACTTTAACAAAGGCGACTTTAACAAAGGCAACACTTCGACAATAACAATCTCATCAACTAACTATGTTTCACTTTTCTATCGCCTTCTATCAACAGTTAAACTCACACCACATCCCTGAAAAAAAAAGTTTTTATAAGCTGGTTACAATGGCGGAACAAAAATGTTGTAAACCAGTGGAACAGGTTTTCGGCGTCTAGAAAACGGGATGGTAAAGCTACAGTACTCCACAAAGCAGATCTACATTTCAAAAGCAAAAACTAAGTGACCTGCTTTCACAAATGGTTACGGTTTTTTTCAAACAGCGACGTTAAATAGTTAGGCCAATTTCCTTTTTTTAGCACAATCAGATCAACATGTGGACTTGCACCCAGTTAAACGGTCACACGGTGTTATCACAGCACCCATACAGTTTAGGACAAATGAGGAAATGAGGCAATATTTTACATACAATTTTAACATAACAGGATGTGTAAGAGGTTGGTTAACCCCCGAAAATGAAAATTGTGTGAAAATACACTCATGTTATTCAAAAATGACTTTGTTTTTCACACATCACAAAAGATGATGTTTGGCAGAATATTTACACTTTTACGCCATATAATAAAACAAAACAGAAAATAAAAGTATCTCAGCAACAGTCCCCATGACTTGTGAGCACATGACATCTTTGTGTTTTTATTGTTTAGATACCAACACAAATGTATGCTGCCATTTACTAACAATATTCACAGCTCTAAAATTTGTGAATCTGAATGAGAAACCCTAAGATTCATCACAGAAGGTTTGACCTCAGTAGTGACAATTGTATTGGGTTCCTATGTGATGTAGACCACAACCCACTGTGGCCATTCGATGTACACAAATGTATAATGAGATTTAGAGCAAATCTGGGCCACCATTGACTTCCATTGAAGGAAAGAAATACTACGAAAGTCGATGGTGCTCCAGAACTGTTTGGTTAGAAATATTGCTTTGTGTTTGAAACAACCTGGGGTTAAATAAATGATGACAATGTTATTTTTGGGTGAACCGTTCCTTTAAGAGCTTTGCTTTAAAACAAATGCATACAGGTCAACTTTCAACAAGATGTTTTGCATGCAACTCAGACCGCCCAGCACGTACAGCTGTATTTCCTGAGGGGTTCAGTGAAAACCTCTTATCTGTGCTGTTTGCTATTCAAAGCTCATGACTGGCTCTTTAAGAGCACGAGTTCGCTCGAAACTAAAGAGTGCTCGGCCGTGGCTTCTGTTCCACACGGAGAAAACTAAAGTGTGATGGGAGTTTAACGGCCCAGATTCACCGTTTCCACAGTCGTGGCAGTCAATGACCAATCCAATGATGTGCTCGATGAGTCACGTGTCAAGGGATGTGCTTTTAAACAAGAAAAACCTTTCCTGAGAGGTTTACTGTGTGTCTGTTGCTATTTACAAGAGATTATCCCATGTCACCAAGCCATTAATTAAATTAGGTCATCGGCGTTGGTGCTACTGACAGACGGTTTCCCAATGAACTCTGGGAGTTTTGTTTTGTAAGGTCCATGATAAAAATCACATTTACTTCCATATGCAGGATTGATGCAAAACCCTCTAAGTGCAAGCAAAAGTATTTCATAAACTTACAATACGTGGCGAGAGCATTCGGTTAATATCATTATCTAATTTCTGACAGAGTTGTCGTTTAGCGACTTTTGCATCTAAACATACAACAATCTCAGATGGTTAATTTGATGGCTGATTTGTATGAATTCATACGTTGGCATTAATTCGTTTTAGTCATATAGTGTAAAAATATGGACGTAGTGTTCATGACATCACCCACAGGTTTGTGAAAAGCTTTTTTGAAGACAATAGTAGGTGGTGCCGGCCGTCACCATCTTGGCCGTGCGTCACCGCAAATCACTCACAGATAAATGAAAATGGGTAAAGAGGCGGGACATGGGTGAAGCTGAGGTGGCTGGTTGCTAAAACCACACCCGGGTAGCTCGATTCTACTGACGGCAGTGGCTGTTCGCCCGTCACTCAAGTGGCCACGCCCTTAATTATGCAGAAGTTTAAGGCTTAATATAATTTACAAAGATAAGTTACCAAAATATTCACCACCCTCACAGTTGTAATGAAGGATAAACTTAGCCATTTAAACCAAAAACACTTTTGGTACCAGGCAGGCTGTAAACATTATTTCTGCTGTAAAGTTGGGCATTTTAACATGGAGGTCTATGGAAATTGACTCGACGGCCACACGATGAATTGAAGTTGAAATGACTTCCGTATTGGTTTCATTGCACCTCGGTTTTAGTATGATCTGCTGTTGGTTTAGGGGCGGGGTTAGGGATGTGGCTATATAATGCTTTTTTAATACCCATACATGTTTGTATAATTAACTTCCAATTGGCCACCTCGTGAAATACAAATTTTCGTGAGATCTGGTTGTATAAAATGTAATTTGATCTAGGGCTGCAACTAATGATTTTATTCATAATCGATTAATCGGGCGATTTGTTTTTTTATTTATTGTCTAATCGGATAAAAGTCTAAATATTTATTAAATTAGATTTTTCACTTATTATAGCTAAATAAGGCACTAAATTAGGGTATTCGCGTGTAAGTGTACTTTTAAAAGTGGAAAAGCCACACACTACTACAGAGTTTTACTAATACAGTATAACATTTGTGTTTTGATATTTTAAGCCTTAAATATGAAAAAGTTTGTGGAGCTTTGAAATGTCAAAATCATCATTATAAAATTATTCATTGACAAATTTCAAAATCAATTAGTACTGATTTGATCAATTAGTTGTTGCAGCCCTATTTTTTTATCATTCTGCATTTACAATCCAATCCCTCTTTATTTTTACTGAAATATTGTATCAACTTTCCCCTGCTTTTGTTTGCATGACGATTTGCATGTCATACAAAAACAAATGGAAATCCTTTGTTTGTCTTGATTTGCCTTATAACATTTCCCTAAGTAACCGTTTACAATTCTTGGAAGAGTCTTTCTTCTTTCTGCATCAGCTAAGAGACACGAATTTGCACAAGATCAAGAGGTTTTGGGAAGAGAATGAGCAGCTGTCATTGCGGGATTATATTGACAGATTACAGATCAACATTGAACTTTTAAGAGCTGGGACAACTGGGTTGGTGTTTTTTAAAATGATAGTTGATATGATTTAGCATTGTATTCACATTAGGATTTTTCCTCTCTCAGGGATTATGATATGCGTAATGAATCTTCACATTTGATTTCTTATCACCAGGCCATTTCGTGATAAGCAGAAAACATGATTTTTAAGCGAATCCTGTGACAGCTGACAGACAGGTAAAAGGCTAAAAAGTGTTCATCTGCTCCTGGTGTGATATTCATCTTACTCTAGCATTATTTGGTCAAAACATACACACTGGATATCATTCAACATCAAAGCTGTAATGGCGCCTTTTCACTGCACACAAAAAAAGGTCATTTATTTCCCATAGAGAGTCGCACAAAAGCTGCATGGGGTTGCGATCATCTGCGGATGTTAAATTTTCAGATCCGATATGAGCTTCAACTCTCAGAAATAAAGGTACAAAAGTTGTCACTGGGGCAGTACCCTTTTAAAAAGTGCATATTAGTACTTCAAAGGTAAATGATACATATAAGGACCTTTTTTAATGGGTACTGCCCCAGTGACAACTTTGTACCTTTATTTTTGACACTGTTGAATGCATAAAAATAATCATTTTGAGTGACTAGACTGCATGCGACCAGCCAACTAGAATTAAAGTATTTCAGTATACTCCCATCAAAACACTGTGCGCGATGTGAAAACGTAACTTCGTTAAACTTTATCAGTAACACTTAAATCCTTAAAAAAAAGATATATTACTGATAAATAATAATTTACGTTCAAATTGGACGTGCATTACTACTCCCACTAGGTGGCGATCTCCGACAGTCATGTCCAAATGTCGTGTGCAGTGGAAAGGTAGTATTCGCCATATTGGTTAGTTCAGCAATGTCCTGTGTAGCTGTGAAGTTGTACAGACCTGATCAAAGAGCTGTTTGCCAGTTGTGCTGGGCTGGACGGCAAACTCCAGCTCAGCGTCCATCGTAGTGACGCGAACATTTACCTGAGGAGAGAAAAGGAAAGAAAGTGTGTTAGCCAAAAACACCAATGCTGGCAAAAACACTAAAACTGAAGAAAATAGTTATCCATTAAGTGAATCCACTTACAAGATTCCCCCACTGCTTCTTTTTTTATCCCTATTAAACTAAAGCAGTCTCATTAGACATGCGGTTTTAATTCTCTTGTTAATGTGATGTCACATTGACAACGCCACGCCCATGGTCACGACTGACTGGTTAATTTTACCAAGAAACTTCTCTAAATGTGTTTGTTAGCATGCACGTATGTGGCTAAATATACTATTCAGACTATCCTGTATTCACAGGAATCAGATCTATTTTGAGCCAAAAGCGCTCACTGGAGAGAGGAGCTAATTTGCATTTAAAGGTACAGACATGAAAACAGCGCTTTTGCTCCCACCCAAATAGCGGCATATTGGACATGGAAGACATGGAAAATGTATTCCTTGTATTGCACTGCAAGCCGCTTATGAAAAAGCATCTGCCAAATGCAATGAATAGCTCAATGATAGAGTACTGCATTAACAGCGCAAAAGGCCATTGGGTTGAACCAAGGAAACACACATGCTGATAAAAAGATGAATACCTTGCTTTGAATAAAAGTGTCTGGCAAATGCGTTCATGTAAATGCACAGGCAAAAGTGAGACTGTGGTGCTGACAACATTGAGACAGACATTAATGATTAAGTTGTCAATGTGCTACAGTCAATTTTCACTTGAACAGAGAAGCACAGGAGTGGCTGCACAGAACAATGCAGCTCGGCCACTATTTGAAAAGGGAAAACGCTACTCTATTCTAGAGTTAATGGTTGACGCGATTAAGTAAACAAGTAAAAGGCCGTGGCCACTTTATATTTACATTTGCAGCATTTTACAGAAAAACAATGGCTCATTTTTAAGGAATCTCCTAAGATAAAACTGGAAAACTGGATGACACAAAATCAAAGAACAAGGTACCGTTTGTGAGAATCAATTTACATGTATGAGAGGTACTTTAAGATTCTCTCATGTACAAGAAAAGAATCAGACTAAAAGAACGCTTCAACACACAAGAATTTACATTGTTTAGATGAATCTTTCAAGGTTGATTATAAGTCTAAAAACATTTCCATTGATTCAGACTCATGGGATTTCACGGACTCTGTTAAAAACTAAAGGGGGAAGAACAAAAAGAAGTGAACTGTTGACAATTGGTGGAGATCCACAAAATGCTCGGTACTGGGTGTGAGCATTAAGTTGTCTGGGAGGCAAGAAAAGAAGTCATAATGAAGTTACTGCCTTAAAACAAACAAATGTCTCACCATAACCATGCAAAACAGAAACTCGCACAACAATTCAGACCATAACAAAGATCAGATTATACAACTCCCACATTTTCCAGCAGTTCAAACAGAAAATGTATTTTTATGTGAAAGTTCACACAACAAGCTTTGCTCCTTTAGACGATAAAAAAAGAGTACTTATTTAGCATAAAGGAACTGGGATTCCTCAGTAGCTTTCCATTCCTTTCCATTACTTTTGCCCAAATTGACACTGCAAATTGAAAATGCGACCAATGGAAACATGTTAATTTCGCAAAAACTTTATAATATCGTAAAAATCTTTTTACACTCGCATTAGGTTTTTCAGGCAACTCGGAAAAGATGCATTTCGCAAAACTGCAATGGAAACAAATTATTCACATTTTCAGGTCAACTGATGTATTTAATCACTTAATCATTATTTGAAGATGAGGCAGTTTGTACTAAAACCTCCCAGAATCACATCATAGTTGTTTGCTTCCAAGTAAAAAAGGCTTTCCTTGCCAATATTGTTTGGATAAAACTCAAACATCTGTTTGATTTAAAATAACGTACTAGCTGCAAAACGATTAATCGCAATTTATCGTTTGCAGAATAAAAGTTTTTGTTATTATTATTATTATTATATTTTATGATTATAAATACATAAATCTTAAAATTATACATGCATGTGTATTTATTAGGGCTGTGACGACACATTGCGTTCCCCATTAAAAAGACCTGTCTGAAATCGATTCTGAATCGCAAGGCTCAGACTCTGTGTTTCATGCACAGTTTGTGCGTGTACTACGGCTCTGTGATCAGTAGGAAGAGTCCTTATCAATCTAAAATCTCTTTGAGTTTGAGTCGTTTACAATGTGCATTTAAAAAAGCAACACTCAAACACAATAATTCTAAATATTTTTATTATCGTGAAAATACCTGAAACAATATGAAGAACAGCGATATTAATATTCCTGTAGACATTTCATGGAATAGCGTTTGTACTTCTGTGGCACAAATGGCGTTTCTGTTTGGATGTGGCGGCATTTCACCGTAATTCTTTCAAATTCATTCATTGAGAAAATGCGCATTTGCACGATTAATAGTCACAGCCCTAGTATTTATATTTACATAATTATTATACAAAGTGCACACACATATGATGTAAACAAAAACTTATATTCTGCAAACGATTATTCGCAATTACAGGAAAACTATGTTTTGGTCGCACATCATCAGTTAGCGGAAACGCTGTAATAAAAAAAAAATTATCGACATTTAAAAAAACAATAATTGCATAAGTTTTGCGCAAATCTGTAATGGAAACGCAGCTAAAGTTTGTATCGTACTGAGAATGAAGAAAGCACACTTTAGTATATCACCAGTGTAAGACAAGTGAACCTGTGAGAACAGGTGTGAGACGTTCCCTGAACCTTAAAAACAGCTGGGGACAGAAAGAAATGGAAAACGTGGAGCAGAGAGATTACTTTGTGCTGAGGTGAAATTGCTTCCGGTCAATTCCACCGTCCCAGTCAGTTGTGTTGCTTGCGTTATGGCTTCTTTTGTAACTACTTCGTCAAACTGGTAATTGATTTTTACTCTACACCAAGTTGTTTACAAAACGGTTATATAAAACTAACATGACGCTCACAAATGTGCCGTTGCATTTAATACACTGTGAAAAATAAAGGTGCTTGAAAGGTTCTTCACAGCGATGCCATAGAAATGGTTCTTCTGTCTTAAATTTTAATAAGCTGAAGAACCATTTTCACCACAAAGAACTTTTTTTGAAAAAAAAGATTCCTCAGATGTTAAAGGTTCTCTATGGCAGGGTTCTCAAACTTTTTAGGGACTGGGAAAAAAATCCCCTTTATAAAAGTTATTAAGCATATGCCTTCCATAATTTATTGAACTATTTTAAATGTAGGTGCTTAAAAATGCCAACTTATTTGGCTGTATGGTTTAAAAAGAACCTTTAACATCCAAAAACCTTTCGGTTTCACACAAAAGCCTTTAATTTTAGAAAGAATATCTCTTTAAGTTTGAGACCTTACAGATCTTCTACATGCACAAACAGCTTTTAATGCTCCAAAGACAAAGGAAAACATGAAATGACATCAGATAACCCCTTTTCATGAAGCACATTTGGCGTTACATAAAAATATTACAGAATATAAAGAAAAGATCATCACCATAAATGCCAGAGCATGTGAGTGCCTGTTGTGTTGGCATGCTGCTCATTTCCAACTTTAGAGAAGGAAAATGTTTAATGGTAAATTGTGTCTCGTGGTCTAAATAGCCAACTGTATACCTCTATTCTATAGCAGAACCACTGGGTATAGATTACAGACCACAAGGGGTCCCCAGACCCCACTTTATGTACCCTGCTCTATGAAACCATACCAGCACGGCACACTTTCTCTAAAGATACTGTATGATTTAATTAAATGAAATGAATGTGTGATAAAACAATTGACACTACAGCAATCATAATAATTAAAGAACGTCCTGTACAAAGCTCAGTGAGGACTGCTGGGACCCATCCTGAACCATGAAAACAGCAGCAGCTTTCACACATTCATGCTCACGTGCACAAATTACACATTCATACCTGGTGTTAACTAATTAATATACTGTTGCAAATATTTAAAACAAGAAACTTGACATAAAGCCTCTACAGACAATCACGGGCCTGAAATCTGGTGGTAAAAGTTCAGTTTAAAGACTGCCATCCTACTGGCCACAGAGGGGGAGATGGAGGGGTATCCATTTACTGAGCCAAACAAAGGGACTCTTTCAGAAACACCCATCCAGCGATCCACCTCCTGCATCAGTCTGCATTTTAATAGTTTCGCCATTTCTCCGCATTGCTCTCGACTTGAAAAAAAGGCAGACAAACATTTTTGGCTGCAATACTCTGAGCTCAGGTTCTGATCAGCGTCACTGGGCGACAGGCCATCAGATTAATAGGAAGATAGCAAAGATAAGGACTATCACTTACAAAATAATGCATGCATGTACAATTAACGTTTACATGCAAGTCAATGTGAGATGTCACAATCACCTTTACTAAAAAAAGCATATGATGAAAATAAGTCAAAGACAGGGTTTTCCTCCCCGTTTAAAAATATACAGCTCCACACCAAGGAAAGCTAACGTCTGAACTCAGTGTACAATCCTGGCAGAGCTTCAGTTGCAAAGAAGGGTCATATCAGGCTCTATAGACAGTATGATTCCATCCAGCATCCCAATGGGAAGAATTAACGATATATTAACAAAACTCAATATGAAATATAACTAGTTTTAACAAACAAACATGCCTTAATGAAAACATTACTTGTGTGCATTTTGAGGCAAAACAAAGGGCACCGATGTATTTTAAGATATGTCAGTGAAAGTTGTTTTCAGTTTGGACAGCCCTTACATTTATTTTGGTCTAGGACTAGTCTAATCCCTGTCTGGGAAACCGCCCCTAGATCTTATAGAACCTTAAACCCAGAATACACTGAGGGTTTCTGCCCTCCTATAAGATCATTACCTTATCACACTGTGCGACATAGATCGTTTAAACTCGGGTACGACAGGCGATGATGAGACGGAAGCTTTGGCGGCGGCGTCACACGTTAGCGCAACGTCACCAGCATGCGCTCATGGTAAACAAATACCGGTACGCAGGTCGTAGCACCAAACACACTGTGTGGTGATCGTGTTGAATTTCTGACACTGACAGAAAACTATCGTAGGCTATCTTTGGATGCAAAACCGGGAAAACGGTTGTCTTTGAACCTCTCTCACTGTACGACATAGGACCACCGATGAAGAGCCACGATCACAGAAATCACGACGATTGTTTCACGATGGCAATCTTTCGTCTGGAACAACCAAGAATCGTGCAGTGTATACCAGGCTTAACAGGTGCCTCAATAACCCAAAATTGATAACTGACCACCTATATATTATAGGTGTATATTGGGTGTATATAGGTGTATATAAGCCAAAACAACAGTAGAGAAACCATCCAACCACTCCAACATCATATTTATTTGTCCAGACTCCGGAGTTCAACAAACTCTGTCCTTCAAATTGTCTTTCTAATCTGGACAGTTCTGTTAGTAGCTGGGTTTCCATCCAAACGGAAAATGAATCTTTTCAAAATTCGCAAAATAAATAAATAAACAAATGTGATGCGTTTCCATCAAGTTGTTCGAGTAAATGACTGTGATATTGCTAACCTATTAACCAACAGTTTTATTAACCAACATTTAATTACAATTAGGCAAGTTATAAGTTTACTAGCAGTGCAGCCTGTAATTGCCAAACTTGATGCTGTGCACAAAAGAAAAAAATCCAGACTTTTTCCACGCAGGCACTGATAGCACAAAGTCAAGTCCCATAGGTGGCAAAGACAAAGGCTGCGTCCGAAACTGCCTACTTTCATACTATATAGTAGGTGTGTAGGCAAGGCAAGTAGTATGCCAAATTCATAGTATTCCAAAAACAGTAAGCGAAAAGCATAGATTTGTATAAAGGCTAGATGTCTCACTCGCGCTGCTGGCCAATTGAGTGGAACGTTCGCATTTGGCGGCCATCTTACCACAGGGTGCTCGCTCACTCGTAGCATTGAGTTTAATGGAGCAGGTACTTTTAAATGACCATAACTTGCTCAATTTTTTACCAATTTTCAAACGGTTTGGTTTGTTATAAACGTCAGAGATGTACCTATGACACTGCATACTTAATAATATTCATGAATCATGTTAAAGCATCCAGAATAATAGCCACGTTTATAACGTTTGTAAGAAACCAAACCGTTTGAAATCGGTAGAAAATTGAGCAAGTTATGGTCATTTAAAAGTTCCTGCACCATTAAATTCAATGCTACGAGTGAGCGAGCTGCCTGTGGTAAGATGGCCGCCAGGTGATGATGTTAGACAACAGGGGCCTTGTTTTATTAAAAAATGCCATGTCCAAAAGCGGTAACGCAGCTCTAATAAAATGCAAATACATATATTAATCAGCTGTGCCTTGTGGTTAAATTGCGCTTGTTTATTGTCATTCCAGTTAACGACTAACTTTGTTTTGACAACGTGTGTCATGTGACGGATGTAGTACGTCCGAATTAATTCATACTGTCAATATTCATACTATACAGTACCCACCTAGATGATCAGTCACGTGGGTTTAATTTACAGTACGTCAAAATGTATTCGGCAAATGCGGCAAATTCTCCCATTATTTGCATTTATTCTTTTTCACATAAGCCAAAAACCACCTCAACTTTTGCGAATCAAGTGATTTTTAATCGAAATTTGCCATTTACATCACTCGATTCTTAGGTGATACTTGAAAATGTGCACAAAATCAGGGTGATGGAAACTCAGCTAGTCTTTCGTTGAGCTGGTATGAGCATAAGCCAAAGCGCACATGAGGATTGATTACAACACAATGAGCTTTTGTGCTACATCACCAAAGGGCGTAACAGCCATTGTTTGGTTATCAATTATTCAAAAGAACAAATGATAACAAAGTTTTGGGAGGAAACCGATTAAACAAACTTAAAACACGTTTTGAAACAAGAGTTAAAAATATCGAGACACAGAAGTAATTTAAAACCTTAATCCAACTTTTATTTCCTGATCCGCTCTTTTTTTAAGATATAAGAGAAGTAATCATATTGCTATGCTCACAAACTTAATATTATACAGTACTAACTGTACAGTACTATAATGAGTGTCAAGAAAGAAAGATGAAGTAATATCTTTAATGAATTAATAATTAAAGTGACTAAATCTGTCTTGTACGTTAGAGATGATCATCTTGTTTAATGCGTTTACTGATAACCCATAGTTGAAAGTCTTGAAACAGGACACTTTTGAACCCAAATAATGAACAAATCCTCCACTTTCACCCACGCTGACACCGAGAACAAGTCCTTGTATTCAGTGCTGAAACAGGCAGTGCTGAGTGCCAGGCATGAATGAGGAGCTCTGAGGAAAGCAGCACGATGATGTCATTTCCTGTCCTGTTCCTGACAACCGTCTAACCTTCTCAACAAACCAACAACACATGCTTCAGACGGCATGAATGTTCCAAGCACGTCTGTCTGGCAAAGGGTTGGTAAGCAGACACTGATAACATTCAAAACTGAACCGTTCCAGTTTCGGAGAATGCAAATCCGTCCATTTGAACCGCAATGTTAGTCACATATTCACATTGTTACTGTTGTACACAAAGACAAATGAGCCGAATAAAGGTGCAAATAGAACAAAACCCTTATGTATAAAGTGAAAGTCAAGATATACTTAAACTAATGAATACTTCAGACTGATTCTCTCAAAATGTTTGTAAAATCAAGTTTAAGCTTCAGTGAACATTTACAGGTTTAGGCATTTTCAATCCTGGTATTGTAGATCTCTTCTCAAAGTATCGCAGTGTCAGAACAGCTTGGATCTTTCCCACGGAGACTCTGAAGCAGAAAGAGGAAAAGCGCGTTTGAGAAGCGCAACTGATACTGACTCACGCGCAGCCAAACTTGTCATTTAAACATCGGTGAGTCCTGACGCACAATGTACAGCCATATGAATCACGATTAAAAACTGGAACTCAAGATTATGAGAGCCTCACCCAAAATGCCACAAGAGGTAACACCGCCTTTGAATTTAAAGTCCCCACCCCATTCTACAAATATTTACTCGCGTCTCGGTTTGCCAAAGATCGAACTTTAATAGCGGATTAAATCAAATATTTGGTATCGATTACCGCCCGCCGTAAAGGAGCGTAAAAACTCATTAAGTTTAGAGGATGCTTGATGTTCATTAAGAAAAACATATTTGACACAAACAGAGTCATTACAAGTAAATGAAAGCGAAATAAAATGTGTAAGACGAGCTGAACATTTTGGCTTAGTTTATTTGCGGTACTGTAGTTTGATCTGTTTGAGTTTTGTATTAAGGGAACGGTGGAGATAGAGTTAGGTTACCATTTAGATTATTGTCTCATATGTTAATGGTCGTTACTAACTAGCCCAAAACGCATTTTCCTTTCAAATCGCACATGATGTAGCCTACGGAAAGATACAATCCCACTAGAATAATCAAAGCAGCACCTGTTGGTAGAGATTTGTCTTTGAACCGGGGCGGCGTCTGTACAAACACAAACGCAGCGAACTTCAGTAGCTGTATCGCAATATTTGAGCCATAAAAATCGCTAGAAGCAGTTCTTACCAGAGCAGGTGAGTCAGTGAAGCTCCAGCCGAAAATCTCCCCTCCCTCCGCGGAACCGAGCTCGGAGTCCTGCGGCGGTAATATGGCTGACGCAGCGCGCTCACCTTTGTGCGCTCAGATGAAAGCCAGCGGCTACAGTTCCTGTTTGACAGTGCGTCTCGACGCCCACGACGACGGATGCGATCAATAACGCGAGCACCTCAAGTGGCTCCGAGTCACATCATGATGAGAAACTGCTTGCACCAAAACTCAGCAGGCTAGTCGCTTGAAAAATGACTGCAATGCTTATAATTACGGGAGATAAGGAGACAGGTGCCCTGCGCTATGCAGACTATCGAGTGATCGAGTGCCTGCCCCTTTAAGAGGACTTCCTCTCAACCTGAGGCTTTATTTGGTACAATGTGTTCACTGGAATATTTTATTATGCTTTTCCTGACAAAGTGAAGTGAAATAATGTAACAAATGTATGTGCTGTTGAAGGTCAAAGAAGTTTGTTTGAGTCTTGTTTTCAGCCTGATGTTCAGTTTGGCATCATTTTTGTAAACTGAAATGTTTTATTTATTTGTATTATTTATCATTATTTGTATTGTTTATATTCTCCTTATAACCCTTCTAATTCCTCATTTTTACACAAGTTTGTATTTCTTTTAATGCATTTGGGTACAGGTTCACTCAGTGGCGGCCGGTGACTTCTCTTCTGAGGAGCGCGAATTCAAAATATGTGTTCATAGTTTGTTGCTCGTAAGGTCAAAATATGTGTTTGTTGCGTCATGTAAACCTATTTGCATCATGCGTCATGTCAAAATAAGTGCCTGCTGCACACGCGTCGAAACCGTTTGTGATAAAAGAGACGCTCACGTGCAAAATACTTGCAAGACACTCACTTAACACTAAACTCGAGATTAAGCGAGTATCTGGAAAACGCAGCAGCACTTGTTTTGACAAAACGCATGATGCAATAAGTTTACACAAACACATATTTTGAAATGACGAGCCACACACGACGAACTACATAATTCAGGCCTATTTATGTCCCCAGGTTGTAATTCTATTAAAAACTAATCAAATCTAATAAATTTGAGCACCATTAATTAGTATAAACAAAAACAAGCCTAGACTTTTTTATGGCTGCTCTTACTAATAATTTTATCACATTTTATTGGTGTTTTGTGGTACAATATCTGTGTTATGGTGTTGTACTTCACCAGAGTTTCACATGTCGTGCTATATCTCAAACATTATTTATCACGAATTATTAAAAAATTTATGCATATGAATTAAATGTTACTTGAACTTATAAACTACATGCACGTATTAAGCATATGCATTTTGTACTTTATTTTGCGTAATTTCTATCTGTTCCATGGTTAAGCTGTCATTACCAACACGCTCTGCATAAAGGGACTTTCTCACTGTTTTTTCATCAAAGTTTATTTTGGTAGCCATGATAACCTAATGACATAGTGGAGCACATGGATTTCAAGCTGCAAGACTGATGCCTTGATGTCCAGAAAAGTAAGTAAATACTCTTTATTCTTTACACTTATTGCGTCATTACCATATGTGTTGTATTTCTGTATTTTTAAACATTTTTGAAATATTTTTATCACTTTAATAGTTAAAATGGTGTACATTACATGTAGAAAGCTAGCTACACTTGCTTTGTCATTATCTTAGCTATAGGGCTAGTTTTTTGACAAAATGTCATTACCAGAACAGTCATTACCAGCACAATACATAATTTAGCTAATAAATTATGTATAAATAACAATCAATCCTACAATTATACATTTCTAATGATGTATTTAAAGTTTTGATATATGGCATTCACTTAAAATAAGCTTAGATTCCAAGCCAGAGTAGATTGATGAATCAGAAATTTAGATACGTAAATGACTATAATTCATCTTGCAAGTAAAAATCTCATGAAGTTCAAGATTTCAAGATAAATTAGATTACATGTAAACCACAAAATGTTTTAAAAGCACTGATTTATCATTTAAGTTTTATTTTTTACATATATTCGATGTTGTGATGGTAAAGACACATTTACTTGACATAGTTAAGAAAATGGCAAAAAAATCCCTTATCTTATGGTCTCAACCAAGCTCATAACATCGCTCCTGACGTAAGGACTGATGATTTAATAATTTGACCATACATTAGTCAAATTTGGAATTTTTATTTTCAAAATTGCAGCAACCCAATTTGTCAGAAATACCACATACATGTTGTGATGAACTTCGAATTGTGCGCCCTCGAAAAAGAAGTCAGCGGCCGCAACTGCCTTTAATACACTTAGACAGGTGTTCAGGTGTTTACACATCTGTCAGTACAGTGAATGTGTTAGTGCAGTGAAACAGCTATAGGTGAGAAGTACTACTGTCATCACCTTATAAATGAAATTTTTATTATGGGGGTTATGTTTAAAAACACAGCACTCTTATGAAGAACATTTTAGATTTCAAGATCTTCATTGTCTTTTACTAAAATTCTTATTTTGTTCATTTCTCTTGAGAAAGATGTGGTAGAAAGAAGAAACAACAATGACAATTAAATAAAGAATACACAATCACACCAGGTAGAATAATAAAAAAGTTAACCTACCATATGATAAAGAAGAAAGTGGTAGTGGTTGATGGCTATTTATCAGACCCTGGAAATAAAAGCTCTTTTGGATGTTTTGGCCGCAGTACTATACCGCAAGATTTCATAAGAATGAAGAAATTTTGGGTGGGGTCACTGATGATGCTGCCGGTCCATTTGTAGGTCCTTTAACTTTAGATGTCCTGCAATGAGGGGAGGAGAGATCTGTCCACCAGCTTGCCTAACTGGCGATTCTATCATGCTCTCATTTCATGTACTTTTAAGGACAGTCACATATACACACAACAAAAATCTTTATTATGCTGACTTGAACCTGTTCTTCAAGGCCTCTCGGTTCAGATTTAAGCTGATATGCAGTATTCTCCTTACCACTTCAAACCACTACAACTGTGCTATAGATTTAATTAAACTACAAGGTTTTTTATTCCCAAGATCATGAGGAACACATGCTATTTAAAACATTACAATTGGCATCCCATATAATCAAAGAAACCTAATATATCTCCATATTTAAATGACTAGGCAAACGTTATGTGTGTCGTGGGCTTAACTTCAGGAATGATAGACAGATCAGTGATCCTTTACATATAAAGGAAAATGTCAATATGAAAAAGTAGGAGGCATTATTACAGATCATATACTGTACCAGGGCTGTACAGTGTGCATAACCTGACAAGACTTTCCCTGTGCACTTTCAACGAGACTACTATTGCAAACTGCTGAATTATTAAAGGCAACTACAGGCGAGTGAAAGAGAGAACAAGAGAGAAAGTGAACTTCTCTAAATTATATTTGATTTGTAACGTTGTCCTTTGTGAGGGCTTTGAATAAACCTCCGGCCTTTTGTAAAGAAAACTAAATTAGGTCATCCAACACTTACGTCGTTTGGTGGTTTGTTTAAGTCACTTCTGTGTGATATGACTAAGAGGTCTTTCCCTGCCTTATATTTACATCAACACGCCCCTGTTTCTATTTGCGTTAGCCGCATCCGCCCAAAATGAAACTGCGAATCACCTAGTGGGCGTGGTCAGAGGTAAGAGCCGACCAATGATAAAGCAGGATTAAAATAGAGCCGTATATAGGCGACATGAATGAAAGCTGAAGCGGAACCATGACATGTCATTGCTTTTAGTCAGAGGAGAGGCACGAGGAATAAAATACTGTAGTCATTTCACAAGAAAACAACGGTGAATATAAAGTTAATGTGTATGGGGTAAAATAAATAGCTTTTAATTATTTAGTAACTTTATGACTGTACATACCAGACACATGATGATCATGATCAAGTCAATGAGTTATTGAATCTGAATTAAAATAAACAAATATATGCTGTTGTTACACACTTAAATCAGTTTTTTAACTTTATGATGCCCAGAACCTTTTTTTGTAGACCCTCTATAATAAAAATTATATATATGTATATATATGCTGAAAAGGAAAACGCAGTAGAAAGATACAAAGCAAAATAGAATAGAAATAATGGATACATTTTTACATTTCTCTGGAAAAAAAGAACCTCCTGGAGGCCCCCTATTTTGAAAACCTCTGCGTTAAATAACCACAAGGTACTATCCCAAACTTTCCTTACACTAAGTGTGAAACAGCAAGGCTATTAATAATCTATTAATAAAGCGATGATCCGTTTTGTAGACTCTGTAGCGCCACCTGCAGTGTTGTTCTTGTAATGCAGGTGATGTACAGTGTAGTGACCAAGAAACCAGTTGGTTAAAGGGGACATATCATGAAAATCCGACTTTTTTGGGTCTCCGGTGCTTCTATCAACCTAGAAAATGTGAAAAAGATCAACCCAGTAACTTAGTTTTGGTAAACCATTCTCTGCAAGCATGTAAAAAAATAGAATGTTGAAATTTGGTTACACTTGTGATGTCAGAAGGGGATCTTATTATAATAATACCACCCCTTAATGTGCACTATCCAACCACGGGACTGCCATTTAGTGCAGAGATCAGCTCATTTGCATTTTAAAGGACACACCCAAAAACTTCCCATTTTTGCTCACACCTACAGAGTGTCCATGTTAACATGTTATAATAAATTATATATGGGGTATTTTAAGCTAGAACTGTACATACGAACTCTGGGGACACCAAACATTTATTTGACATCTTAAAAAATCTTGTGAAATGTCCCCTTTAAAACCAGTGCTGTAGTGGTCCCTGGAGAAGTGGGTATATTCTTAATTTTTGCCCACATTTTTTAAAGCGGCTCACCATCACTCTAAATTCTGCTGGGTTATTTTAAACCCAATGCTGGATAAATATTTGGCACATGTTGGGTTAATAAACATTTTGGGTTGTTTCAACTCATAATTGGGTTAACAACAACCCAGAATATAGGTTTATTTATAACTGAACATGTGTTGTGTATATGTGAACATTTACCCAGCATGGGTCAAGAAAACAACCCAGCAGAACCTAGAGTGATTTAAGACTATTCTTGAATATTTACTTTACTCCAAAATGGGCCAGTATTGCCACTTAACTTATTTTGCTTGACTTCTCAGCGTAAGGATCAATATTTTGAAATTAGTTATAAAGAAGTGGGTATACTATGTGTATGCGTATACACTCCAAAAATGGCTGGGTTATTTTTGACCCACAATGGGCAAACATTGGACAGAACACATGTTGCGTTAAAAATAACCCCATGCTGGGTCAAAAATGACTCAATGCTGGGCTGCTGTTATGCAACCATATATAACAACAACCCAGCAGTTGGGTCAATCTTAACCAATCGGTGTGTTCTGTCCAACACCTACCCATCATGGGTCAAAAACAACCCACCCAGCCATTCTTAGAGTGTGCACTCCACTACACCACTGGTTAAAACCAGTTGTAATTATATTAATGGTATATAATAATAATTGACAAATATCTTTAATAAAGCATTTAAATTTAAAACACTGTATTTTGGAATTATATGAAGCTTTTAATATTTTTCCACATGCATTTCCAACCTCCTTGAGCATGCAGCTTTCTGATATAATCTGAAATAAGAATAAAGGAGAACAAGGTTAAATCCTCACCTCACTGTTTCTTTGCCACACAAGTTTAAATGACACAGTCTGAGTAATTATTAAACTGATATCTCTTTTGGCATTGTTTCTAGTGGATACTTATATCAAGTATAGAGCAAGTGGCTTGACTTTGACTTAAACTTTAAAGGAAATGAATGAGCAACAGCAGATAATTGTGCAAATTTAAGGAAATGCAATACATTGTAAAGTGATTTTTTTGGTAATTTTATTACATGATCTTGATTACCTCTAGCCAGGTAAATGTAATTTATTTTTGCAGCTGGAAAGCCTCAGATCTTCGGTTAGTGATGTCTTGAATGAGCACTATGGGAGGAACAAGGAGAAATGGTGACAGAATGATTCTTAGGCCATAACAAATCTCAAAACTAAAAAAAAATGCTGGGTTATATTTAAACAAATAGGGATGTTGGGTTGCAATTAAACCTATGCTAGGTTGTTTGAACCCATTGTTGGGTCAAACATAACCATCTTCTGGGGCTGGGTTTGTCCTGTTTGACCCAATGCTGAGTTGAAAATAACCCAGCATTTTTAAAGTGAGATAATTGCAGAATTAACATTTGCACATAATCCAATGGTTGTTAACTTTCAAAAAAGATAAAGTTACTTCTATTATTTAAATGTAAGAGTTTTCACTTACTGTCAAGCACTGTACTGGCCACATTTCTCTGCTCTAAAGTGTTGCTGACTTCTGTCATCAGCCAAGGAAGAAATCCAGTCTCTATATCTGCAGCAGACAGAATGAGCATTCATTTAACCTGTTAAATTTTTTTGTTTGGCATGATGCTGACATATATAAAATTTCAATTGTGTTTGTCTATTGTTCATGTACACATGCTGAAACTTGCCTCTCCTCACAGGATCATAGAAATAGCCGTGTTCTTTTAGATTGGAATAGACTGAGGGCAGTAAATCAGTGAGATACTGCTGAGCAAACGCTCTTGCAGCGATTTTCTCTGCGGTCTCCTTCTCCTTTTCCAGCACTGCCTTTTGCTGCCTTATACGGTTTTCCTAAAAAAAGTACAAATATGTCATATTTCCACCCAATTATAATGTACAGTACGTTCAAAACTGCAGGACAGGGCTATATATTTAGTAATCTGTGATTATTTATACTGCTGCATCACCCAGATGCCTTTATGCCACATTGTGTGTGCTGATTTGTACCTTCTCCACACGGAGGCGCCGTTCTCTCTCCTCCAGCCTCTGTACCTCTGCCAGTTCAGCATTGCGGATCTCCGTAAACGCTCGCCATTGGGCTCTGAGGTTGTCCAGTTCCTCCTCCTCCATCACTTCCAGCAAAGCCTGCTCTATTGTCTTACCCACCAGCACCTCAAGCACGGGCTGCACCTCTACATCGAAATCAAACAACTGCAACCAACACAAACAGTGCATTCAATTTGTGGCCTTTTAAATGAGACACACACGTAAAGTTACATGACCGCAATTATTCATTTAACTCAATGTAATAGCCCTGCAACTCAAATGAACAGATTTGGCAAAATGCAGAGCATTGCGTGGGGAACATGGCACCTTTAAATTATTATTTTTTAAAATCCATCTTCCATAAATGATTTGCATTATTGGTTATTAAGTGGTCGAATTGGATTCATGCAAAGTCTAAAGATGAAGAGAATCCATCCTGTACCTCTCCCTCCTCTATCTGTGTGGCTGCATCTCGTCCAGATTTGGCTGGAATGAAGAGCGGGGTTGCCGGTTTGTCCAGGAACATGTCCGTTTGACATTCCACGCTCACTTCCTCTATTTGATCGCTCAGCTCTTCCAGATACATCTCTAAAATATGAACCAGTAAGAACCTTGAGTTTGTTTACACCAGCAGGAATTTCCATGCTAATACAGGCTGGTTTATGATGGTTAGTGCTGTTTAAAAGCCGATTAGAATCACCAGCATCCTATAATGGCTGGTACACAGATAAAGCAGGAGTCAAGACTGAGGAGGTTATTATCTACCTGTCTGCACATCTATGTTGGTTCTGCCCTCTAGTGGTTCTGGTGTTTTTGGGCCAAACTGCTCTTTCAATCGTTTTCTGGATACAGCCCTCCTTCTGGCTTCCTGTTGTCTCAGGAACTCAATTGGATCAGGTTGAGTTGTCTGTTAAACATATTTTTATGAAGTTTATTTGTCCTTTAGTCATAATCTATAGACAAGGCACTTATATTGTGATATACACAGCAAATAGCTACACTCTCAGAGAAAATGGTTAAAAAGTGGTCCTTAGCTGTCACTGGGGTGGTAACCTTTCAAAAAGTACACCTAAAGAGATCATATTATTATCTCAGAGGTACATATTGGTACCAAATGCATATCTGTACCTAAATGGAACATATTCGGAGCTTTTTTAAAGGGTACTGTCCCCATGACAGCTTTGGACCATTTTTGACCCTTTTTTCTGAAAGACAAAATGACATGTGCCACCAACATGAACAATAAGTGCTCATATTCAGTTTAAGCAATCCAATGTACAGGAAGAAAAAAATAGTTTGAAGCTTTCTGACCACACAAACACTTGATTTGAGAAAGGATTTAAACTCTTAGTTTAGGAATACTCACAACAGGTAGGATTTGCTGAGCGTATGTGTTTCCTCTGACAACACGCCGGTCATACATGATGTTTCCATAACTGCTCTCTTCTTCATTTCTGCATTTAACCAGACCAGTTAAATCTCCCATACAGCAAAAAATATATTTTCAAACATAATATTACATATGCTTTAAAATATGTTTCTTATTAAAATGCATTTTTTTAAATGGCCAAGAAATATATGTTCTGAAATATATTTTATTTCTGAAATATATATAATTATTTTATAATTATATTTTGAAAAACATAACATTTTATACATACTTATACATTTATTCTTGAAATGTATATGTTTTATACAAAAAATCCTTTATACAGGATTTTTATTGCCATATTTGCCCCTTAAATACATTTTGAAATATATGTTAATATATGAAAGTTAAAACTAAATATATTTCCAAAATCAAAAATATATTTAATTAAGCTTAACTTTCTACAAATTTTTTTGCATATGTTTAAAACATATTTTTGGCCAAAGAATTTATTTTTTGTGTATTGGCTGACTCAACCAAACTTCTGGACAAAAATCTGGTCAAGCAGTAACAGATTTACATTTATGCATTTGGCAGATGCTTTTATCCATAACAAAGCATACATTTTTTTATCAGTATGTTTGCTCCCTGGGACCACCGAAAACTTTTGTGCATGTCATGGGACATATCATGAAACTTATCCATGTTTAAGTGCTTCTATCAACCTAAAAATTGTGACAAATAACAACCCAGTAACTTAGTTTTGGTAAACCATTCTCTTTAAGCATGTGAAAAAAGTCATTGAAATTTTGCTCCCCCTGTGATGTCAGAAGGGGATAATACCGCCCTCTAATCTGCACTATCCAACCAAGACACTGACATGTAGTACAGAGATCAGCTCATTTGCATCTAAAAGGACACACCCAAAACGGCAATTTTAACATGTTATAATAACTTATCTAACGTTATATGGTATTTTGAGATAAACTTCACATATGTAGGCTACTCTGGAGCTCTACCACTGAGCTATAAAGGCTACATCAAATCAAAGATGTAATAATAATAATACATTTCTTAACGATATTTTTCTTTTAACCGTATATGCTATATAACAGGTGTCCCTTGCTGATATCAATGAAGTGTGTAATGTATGTTATTGAATTGACTCACAGTAGCGCAACGGAGTTTCTGTATTTGGCTCGGTTGGGAACGGCACGCGGTCGGCTGGAGAACGTGTAAACACCGCTCTGCGTCTCGTTTTGTGCCTTTAAAGTTGTAGCCATCTTCTCCTTTTAACGATGATATCAAGAATGTGACTGCAGGCTCAAGCGGTTAAACGCTGCTGCTCTACTTGTGTCTGCAGTTGTTACAGTGGCGGTTGTTTTAGTTACTGTTGCCATGGCGATCGATGGCCGCCATGTCCATAGATATGTATAAAGGCTAGATGTGGAACGTCCGCATTTTGGCGGCCATCTTACCACAGGCAGGTCGCCCACTCGTAGCATTGAGTTTTAATGGTTCAGGTACTTTTAAATGACCATTACTTGCTTAATTTTTTACCGAATTTCAAACGGTTTGGTTTGTTATAAACGTCAAAGATGTACCTATGACACTGCATACTTATACTAAAAATAAATAAAAAATTCATGAAACATGTTAAAGCATCCAGAAGTATAGCCACGTTGATAACGTTTGTAAAAAAACAAACTGTTTGAAAATCGGTAGAAAATTAAGCAAGTTATGGTCATTTAAAAGTACCTGCACCATTAAACTCAATGCTACGAGTGAGCGAGCTGTCTGAGGTAAGATGGCCGCCAGGTGATGCCGTAAGACATCTAGCCTTTATACATATCTATGGCCATGTCCATAACAACTGCTGCCCATTTTGTGTTTCTTTCATTGTAATGTTGCTGCACAGACTTTTGGCTTATAAAAACATTTAACTTAAATTGAAAGATTTCTTGTTGGTCAATTACTTTGTAATCTTCTTTTGTACCGTTTGTAAATTGAAATAAACATTTGAGTAAAAAGGCAGACATAATACTTGATAAACATATTTAATTATTTATTGGTTAGATTTTACAAAATTGCAAGTGCAAAAAACATAACAAAATGTATAATTTTTAATGTATCAAAATATCAATGCGTTTTTAATTCAAATGTATATTTGCATGTAGCCTACAAAAATACATATGACCCTGTCTGTAAATACTAAATAACTAATAAATGATTTCAGCTGGTTTCACATGCAGGATCACTTATTTACACAACCAGTTAAACTTCTTGTAATCCTCCTGCAACATAGCACCTTGAGTCATTTTCTTTATGATTTTACACGCAAAACTAGTATCCTAAATATTATGTCTACCTTACATGTTACCCAAGGCATAGTATGGGAAATGGATTAATCAAAAACGTCGGTGTGGTAATAAACTTGGGTCTGATAAAGTGCACAGTATCACAGTGTCCACCAGAGGGAGACATATTCAGATACTCTTACAAAATACGAAAGAATCTACAATACACTTTATATATAACACAAAAAATTGATCTGCATAAACAGCTATGGTGGCTTGCCATGCTTAGCTAAAACAGATTTCATTTCCTAGTCCTATTTATATAAATTCATTAAGCACTATTGTTTGTTTGTTTGTTTGTTGAAAAAATCCAGCTAAGACCAGCATAAGCTGGTGAGCTGGTTTTAGCTGGCCTCCCAGCTTGGTTTTAGCTGTTATTGCTGGTGTAGCAAGCTGATCTAGCTGTGTCTTGGTCACTTTTTAAGCTGGTTTAGCTGGACTTAGCTGGTCATGCTGGAAGCTGATTCACCAGCTTTGCCAGGCTAGTGGGAGGACCAGCTTAGACCAGCTACTGCTACCTTAAACCAGCTAAAACCAACTACCAGCTTATGCTGGTCTTTGCTAAGTTATTAACGCCATTCAAGAATCTATGACTTTATTCATGTCAAGAACTGGTTAATCCATACACAAGTTGAATGTGGCATCTCAAATTCACCTAACCTTCATGTTTTTAGACTGTAGGAGGAAACCAGAGTCCCTGGAGTAAACAGGAAGAACATGCAAACAAACTCCACACAGAAAGTTCACCTGCAGTTGTTGGGGCTTGAACCAGGACCTTCTTGAAGTGCTAGTGAGGCAACAGTGCCAGTGAGGCAACAGTGCCTTGCCTCCCTGCCACCCGGCCTCCCTGCCACCCGGCCTCCCTGCCACCCGGCCTCCCTGCCACCCGGCCTCCCCTGCCACCCGGCCTCCCCTGCCACCCGGCCTCCCCTGCCACCCGGCCTCCCCTGCCACCCGGCCTCCCTGCCACCCGGCCTCCCCTGCCACCCGGCCTCCCCTGCCACCCGGCCTCCCCTGCCACCCGGCCTCCCTGAAAAACTGCCACCCGGCCAACCATATAAAATGCTATATAGTTTGTCCCCTCCATACTGTATGTTTTGATATGAGCTCACTATGATTTTTTGGGACACTTTCACTTATGAAAGTAGCCTGGTTAACCTGACACATTTAGAGTATTTACTATGTGGTGTGTTGCATGTATTTTTATACTGAAGGCTTTTTATTAACTTTTTATTATAAACACATTACTTAATGTTATTGTTATAGGCTATTTGCCCAGTCTACTAAGGTTATTCTTTGAAGGCTTGTTTTTTGACATAAAATATTGACATTTGTGACACATGTGACACCAGGAAGTGGTTTTGGATTCTCAGTCTGAAGAGACAGAAGATTCATGCGCACAGATATCATTTATTCACCACAAATGCAGTGATAAATAATAAACAACACTGTTGCCGTAGTTCAGCATGGTAAACATTATGCATTTACCACACTTATACCACAGATGTGTGCACATATTAAACTATTACATAAAATATGCATTACTTTATTTTTGATAATTAAGATTCAATGCATTCTGTGATGTTTATACATATGAGCTGCTGCGGGTGGGAACTGTGCTGTTTATGGGTGTCTGTGTGTGCATAAGTGCATTTAATTTAATAAAGGTTCATTTTTCTAGCACTTTCAACTAAACTGGATATTACAAAGCGTCTTTAAAGACACGGAAATCTGAAACCCCAGTAGGTATAAGCAAGATTTCAGATCAGAGGAACACAAAGCAACAAAAGTGTGAAGGTATATTGCAGCTTAAAAGAAAACTATTAGAGATTGAAAACATTGTGTTACTGTATATTGCACATTGCATTATGTAGGGCTATATATTTACTTATATATAGGCCTATTTGCAAAAATAAAAAAGTTAATCACACAAATATTACTATTATTACAAATATTAGCTGGGTTATTTGACTTCGATTCGATTTGCTTCATGAGTTTGGGTGGATTCCTGCAGTTCATTCCGCCAGAGAGGAACCAAATGGGCAATGATGGATTTTCAGTTCCCATCCAAAATAACAATGAGCCTTTGGCTTAAAATGTCACGTTTATGGTGAGAGATTATAACGTAAGTGTATTTGGGTGAAATATTGTGCAGATGTTGACCTTGTGTCGAATGGCACTGCTACAAATAGTCCTGCATGATGAATCTCGATGCCAATCCAGGTTGGTTTATGCTGACTAGTGCTGATTTCCTTCTGTTTAAGATGGTGGACTTGTATAGCCATAATGTTTGCTAACATAAAATACTTGTCAATCAGCATGATCTTTCTGGTGAAGATGCCTGACCAAAGAACTCTTGCTGGCTAAGCTAAGAAACCACCCGAAAGACTTAACTCGTAGATGCGCAACCACCACAATCAACAAGACAGCAGACCTTACAAAACAAATGAAAAATAAATGATAAGCTCTATTCAATACTGTGTTGAAACTAACGAAAAAGCAATATATAGGAGCAACCCTGAGGAGGAGGGCATAGGTTATAGAGTCTATAAATTGCCATACAGGATCAAGTCTCTGGTCTACTGTTATCAACAAAACTACGCTCAACATGTTACTGTTGTACATCTTCTCAGCACTCTTTGCTGTTCTTAGTGCAAATTATACCAAAGATATTGGATATAATAAGATTGAGCAATCCTTATAGTGGACAATGTAACACTCAATATGGCTGCTCTTGTGAGGGAAGTCCCGCCTTCCACTTAAAAGAACCAATCATCAATCGATAAAGGATGATGATACTCTGAGGGAGGGGCTCAACAGAGACTTTTAAGGCTCTTGCCAACCTGCACTGTAAAAAATATGGAGCATGACCTTAAAACAACTTGGTTTTGCAAGTCAATTTAACCTACTATTTTAAGTTTTGGTTTGTAATAAGTTGACATAACTTATAAAATCAACTTAAAATTGGGTAAATGGTTGGTACATTATATTATAGTTGATGTCATGTTTAATTGTTGGTCAGAAATATGTTGTTTAATTGTGGTTTTAGAGAGTCTTTCCCCATTCAAGTAAATAGGACTTTAGTCTTGCACGAGTCTGTAATAACTCCCCAGAGGCTTTGCAAACATGCCCACTTAATGGCGTAACTTCCCTAAAGGGACTGCTAAAACGTTTAAAATATCTTTCCATCTCATGCCCAGAGTAGCAGGATCATAATTTGACATATAACATTCATGCACTTGGCAGACGCTTTTACCCAAAGCAACTTATAGTACATTCAATACATGGGTAAACTGTATAATCCCATGATCTTTGTGTTTCCAATACAATGTTCAACCAATTTTGCTACAATAACATCAGTAACCACCAAATGGACATGCTCTCAATCAATGTTTGGGGTAACGCATTACAAGTAATGTGCATTACGTAATAATATTACTTTTCTGATGTAACAAGTAAAGGAATGCATTACTTTATAAATGTACATATTAATATTTGAGTAACTTTTTAAAAAAAGTAATGCGAGTTACTTTTCAGTTTAATTAATTCGATGTAAAAAAATGTACTGCATTAAAGTGCGCGTCTGAGCGGGAACCTAATCAGTCAGAAAGGAAGATGGCAGGCCAGAGCTTGACATTTTTGCAAGGAAATATGCAATTACTGAATGCAGAACTTCTCAATCATAAAAGCCACCTGCAAGGCCTGAAAGAGATCAAGCCGCAGTCAATAAGAAAAAGTTACACAAAAGTAACTTAAAAGTAACGTAAGCATTACTTTCCATGAAAAGTAACTAAGTAACGCAATTAGTTACTTTTTTGGGAGTAACTTAATATTGTAATGTATTACTTTTAAACGTAACTTTCCCCAACACTGCTCTCAATATTAAGAATAGTGAACATTACTGCAAAGGTTTATGGCCCTGTGAAATATTTATTGTTATACTTCATTATGAGGAGACAACATAGCACATCCAAGCAGCACAATTGATCACCAGCGTCAGTTACTGGTTCACATTATTGGATGCTGGTATCCTGCTTTTCCTTACAAGAAAGATTGGTTAACTATCTTAATTATCAAGACTCATTTGCTGTTTCTCAATATGCGTTCTTCAACGGTCTTGCGTCCTCGTGTTCTCGCTCTACGTCATCATTAAATGTCGAAATTCAATTCCAATTCTTAAGAACGCAAGTACAGAGAACGCATGAAAATACCCGGATGTGTTCTTGATATCGAGGATGCATCTAGTGCACACTGGGGGGCTGAAATCGCGTAACGCCCCAGAAGTCATTGCGGCAAAACAATTGTGGAGGTCAGGTGACCAACAGGAAGATCGCACACATCTCAATTCTCACAAGTGCGTTCTGTGTTCTCGCGACCTTCTGAGTTCGTTCTTCCGAGGTCGCCTGGCAAGACCAATCTCCACGAGAACGCAAGTCCGTTCTTTGCGTTCTTGGAATTGAGAAACAGCCTTTGATCTACCAGCTTCATTAGCTTTTCCGCCACCAGCTAGACCAGCTGGGTTGACTGCGCGGACTGGGTCGACTGCGGATCATAGTTTCACATTAACATGTGCATTGTGTGCTTTTCCTCGCATGAGAGGGTTTGTGGGCTTCACTATGCACGAGAGAGCTTGTAATGCACATGGACTTGCACCATTTCGTTGCACTAGAGAGGTTGTTTGGTGCGCAGAGGGTGAAAACCAGTGGGTTTGTTGTTCCCACTCCCTGGCACCCAATTTTTTTTTAAAGCGCCTGGAATGACTGGATGGATTAATGGCATCAGTTTTAAGAAGGTTGCAGTCATGACAGTGTTGCCCTAGCTTCTTTTTTGTCCACCAATCAAGTGACTTGTCATAAAGAACTAAAAAAATGAACAAATAAATAAATTAATAAACTACCCCCCCACTATCGTGTATCGGTGATCTCACAGGTTGACGATAGGATGATCTCAAAATGGGGCATATCGCCCAACACTATCTAGCCAGGATCTTAACAAGAACAAAACAGGAACAAAACGGAGCAAAACGATAGTAGACAGAACAAAGGGCACAAAGACTTTTAAAAGGAGAACCAATGAGAGGAACAGATGAAAATAATAAAACAAGCAAGAGAACAGGGTAAAAGTAACGAGACACGGGAAACACGTGGTCCAATACAAATAATACTGAGACCATGCATTCCCACACAATACATTGTACTGTCAGAACCCTGCCATACTGAACTAGATATAAATAAAATTCTAAACAAGAAACACTACTAAACACTCAGTCTACAGTTCACCCCTCCATTTTGAAATGCATAGATAAGCTACTGTAGCTGCCACAGGACAAACATGTCATTGTCTGAAACAACATAGTGACAAAACGCAATCTATAGAGCAGTTTGTCTGTTTACTGTAGAAACATGATGGCGCAAAATGGTGACTTCCATGTAATGGGATCCACGGTATATGTAGATAAAAATGGCTCATTCTAATGTAATACAAATTAAACAGTTAATTTTTTATGGTCTTTATACACCACTGATAATATGGTTACAGTAAAATAATTATATTTAATTTCTGTCACGTTTTTGCTTTATCCCCCCCCCCCCCCAGTGATTTAAGGATTAGGGATGGGGTTTTATTACTTTATTTCTAAAAACTCGTCTTTTTAAGTAATTGTACATATTTGTTTACTTCATATGAATTAGCCATACAAATTCATGTGAGATCAGGCTTGCCAGATCCTAGGTGCGAAGAGCTAAAAGTCAACAAAGGCATACCTCGACCTTATCATCTCAGCAGGTGTCATGGCATTGGTGTTCCAGCTCTACCACAGTATTTTTAAAGAGCACATATTTTGCAATCACAAAAATGATTTACCTTTTATAAAGTGTGTCATGTGGTCATTAGTAATTGTGAACAGTCTGCAAAAGCTGCAAAGCTGAAAATGAACCGTAATTTAAGTTATTGGCTTTCAAAAGAAAGAGTTCAAATCACTTTTCCGTAAAGTTGCTGTGTCATGACTTGCAATGCATTCTACATAGTCTCTACAGCAAATACAAAAACACAGGGGATAACATCAAATCGAGAAGCTGCTAAGTTAATTTTTACCTCCTAGTGTCTAGGGGTAAGTGCCTGGTTTGTTTGGACCAGATTGCTTCTCTTAATCACAACTTGTAAGTATAATTAATAACTGTTGCTTGAAGGTTCTGTTGAGTGTGCTAAATATGTAGTTTTGAACATTGTGTTGTGTGCACCTAAGCTAATCCCCTAACTCAGCCTCAAGCTAAGTGGCTAACGCATGTTTATAGTTCTGCTAATCTGCTACCTCCCCACTATTGGCAAAAAATGTGTTGATTAATATAGGATGTCTGGCGTTCTTATTACTTGAAATCATGATGAAAGATGAAGCATTATGTTGGTTAACTGCAGTGGTTTTTCAGTACTCTGTGCATGTGCTCTCCCTCCCACTTATCCTCTGCTTATCCTCTGTGGTTTCTTCCACGCTCTACCCTCCCAACCAACTCTCTCTGTTAGATTTAAATAACGCCACCAACACTCTATGCTCCACTCTTACATCCTGCTTAGACAGTTTATGCCCTCTGACATCTGGACCGGCCTGGGCCACACCATCAGCCCCTTGGCAATCCGACGTTCTCTGTGAGCATCGCTCTAGACTTTGGGCTGCAGAGAGGAAGTGGCACAGATCGAAAGATCCTGCTGACCTCTTTCTTTATCAGTCTCTTCTTGCCTCCTTCTCCACGGATGTCTCTTCTGCTAAGGCCCAATACTATCACTCAAAAATCAACAGCTCACCTGACTCTCGCACTCTCTTCAAGACCTTCTCTACTCTTCTTTGTCCGCCTGCCCTCCACCTTCATCTGACTTAATGGCTGATAATTTTGCTTCCTTCTTTGTGAAGAAAACGAAAACTTTCAGCAGTCCGAGCCGCTGCTTCTTGCACATGTTCAAACCTCTAAGGCATGCTCGCTTCCCTCTTTCTTGCTCCTATCTGATGCGTATGTTTCCAAGGTCTTTGCTTCGAACCATCTGACTACCTGCACGCTAGATCCCATACCCACCCATCTCCTTCAGGCCATTTCTCCATCGGTTATCCCTGCTCTCACCCACATTATCAATTCATCCCTTTCCACTGGCACCTTCCCTGCAGCATTTAAAGAGGCCCGGATAACCCCACTGCTGAAGAAACCCACACTCAATCCTGCTATGCTAGGGAACTACTTTCTCTTCTTCCCTTCATTGCCAAGACTCTTGAACGTGTGGTGTTTGACCAGCTCTCCTCTTTCTTCACACAAAATAACCTCCTGGATAGCAATCAGTCTGGTTTCAAAAGCGATCACTCCAATGAGACTGCCCTGCACTCAGTCATTGAAGCCCTAAGGCAGGCAAGGGCAGCCTCCAAATCTTCTGTGCTGATTTACTGGATTTATTTTGACACAGTCAATCATCACATCCTCCTGTCGACCCTCATGGCTATGGGTGTCTCCGACACAGCGCTTTTATGGTCGTACCTCTCAGGTAGGTCATTTAGGGTATCCTGGAGAGGTGACGTCTCCAAACCCCAACGTCTCGATACCGGCGTGCCTCAAGGCTCTGTGCTTGGACCACTGCTCTTTTCGATATACATGACATCCCTGGGGTCTGTCATTCAAAAACATGGCTTTTCCTACCACTGCTATGCGGATTACACTCAACTCCAATTGTTGTTCCACCCTAATGATCCCACGGTTTCTGCCTGCATCTTAGCATGCCTGAGCGACATGTCACCTTGGATGAAGGATTACCATCTCCAGCTTAACCTTGCGAAGACAGAACTGCTTGTCATATCATCTGAACCAAACATTCATCACAACCTTTCCAATCAGCTAGGTTCCTCGACCATCACGCCTTCCAGGACAACCAGAAACATGGGAGTGGTCATTGATGATCAGCTTAGCTTCACAGAGCATGTTTGCCAGCACCGCCAGCTCTTGTAGATTAATCCTCTACAATATCTTTCCTAAATGAGCATGCTATGCAGGTCCCAGTCCAAGCTCTTGTCCTGTCCAGGCTGGACTACTGCAATGCGCTACAGCCTGCACAACCAAACCAAACCCCTACAGATGATTCAGAATGCAGCGTCAAGAGTGGCCTTCAATGATCCAAAGAGGGCGCATGTCACTCCTCTCTTTGTCAAGTTACACTGGCTTCCCATAGCAGCTTGCATCAAATTTAAAGCTCTGCTCCTGGCCTTTAAAACCACCACTGAGTCAGCAACCCCTTACCTTCACTTGCTTAAACAGCCTTATGTACCCTCTCGATCCCTGCGCTGTGTCACCAAGCGACGGCTTGTGGTGCCATCTCAAAAAGGGAAAAAACACTATCGCGTACCTTCTCTGGAGCGGTTTCACAACTGTTGAATGATCTGCCGGTGAATGTAACTTGTTGTTGGGGACTCCCAAAAGCATTAACCTTTCTAATAGCATAATATATGTGCACATTTAAGTAAGACATTTTGAATACATATTCATGTTGTTGGCACAAGTTTGAGATAAAGTAAATCTATTGCCCCCATTCTGTAATACCTTCGTCAATTAGCTACAAAATAATGTATTGTGAACTAGCCATCTTCGGAAATGACACTGCTCCGCCCCTCGATAACAAGTTTTGTCCTACTTAATATTTATTATGCATATGTTCAACTCATTACATAATTCAGCAACTGTAAAGCACTGTATTTATAAACCTGTGAATTTTTATCTTTGCATTTAACATTTTTAGGGCTCAGTTGTTTCGTCATGTAACAATTGCCCTTGCTTCACCCCAGCACTAATAATAATCACTCTCGCCATGCTATGTTTGTAGTAAAATGTACCAAAAATGGTATCCTAGGGCCCCTGTGTTTTTTCCAAGTAAGATGTGTTGCCTGACAAAACAACTTTAGTTGGTTCTGAACCAACATACATGTTAAAAAACAGTACTAATCTAAACCCTACATCTAATCAAAACAAAAACTGATCTTTACATCATGAGCTAAACAGGTGTGTATTTTTTAAAAGAAACCAGTGGCCTTGACTCACTTTGCAAGACCTAGATGATATATACTTCACCAAAGGAAATAAAAGCATGTTTTAAACTTCAGCGATTCTTCTTTGCGATATAAAATTTCTCCTGTATAGCTCAGAGCTTTGCATTAAAGGAATAGTCTACTTATTTTCAATATTGAAATATGTTATTACCTTAACTAAGAATTGTTGATACATCCCTCTATCATCTGTGTGCGTGCACGTAAGCGCTGGAGCGCGCTGCGATGCTTCGATAGCATTTAGCTTAGCCCCATTCATTCAATGGTACCATTTAGAGATAAAGTTAGAAGTGACCAAATACATCAACGTTTTTCCTATTTAAGACGAGTAGTTATACGAGCAAGTTTGGTGGTACAAAATAAAACGTAGCGCTTTTCTAAGCGGATTTAAAAGAGGAACTATATTTTATGGCGTAATAGCACTTTGGGAGTACTTCGACTTGGCGCAGTAACACCCTCCCTCTCCCATTATGAGAGTGAGAAGGGGAGCGGACTTTTCAGGCGAGTCGAAGTACTCCCAAAAGTGCTATTACGCCATAAAATAGTTGAAAATGAGTAGACTATTCCTTTAACAGTGAAAAATGTAATTGGTTCAAACCCAGGGAACACACATACTGATAAAACCTTTGCATAAAGGACCGCCGATTGTGCATTTTCATTGTATGGAAAAAAACTATATTTTCATTATGTTTATTTTGTGTTGCATGTGAAAGGTCAAACTGTATTAGTTTTATATTAGCAGCATAAAGATATGTAGATGATGTCAAAATGTTGCATCTAATTCGAACGTTCTCTGAATAAAGTGTTAACAGATGGGCTATTTTTAGACGTGTGAATGAATGAGTAGTTCCACAGTATTTTAGGTTAACACCTTTTTTATCTACATAAATTGTGCACTCATATGTGATCAAACCATTTTATAACTTCAAAGAGGTTAATCAGAGCATTAGCATTTTCAAAGGGTGCATCAACTTAACCTGTACAGACATCAATGCAAGCACACTTAGTCTAGAAACCATAAGCGAAAAAGATCTGACATCTGCAGTCTGTTTCTCAGTACGCCTGAAAAAAGAGGAAATGGAGGCATATCTATAGCAACAGACCAAATTCAGCGAAAAACCAAATCAGTCCACATGATCGTTCACTTCCTCTGAAATACAGAACACGTTGTTCTCATTGACATTTAGTTCTCTATGTTATGCAACCCTTGACAAGCGGGAGGCACACAGCCAATCAAAATGTCGTCCGTTTGAAAGTAACTCGTCTCGGTCGGTTTCTCCTTACCAAAGGCGAGCACTTCCAAAGCTTTTTTAATAGGATCCCAGGAAACCTTTTCAATACTTTTTGGCAATATACTTAAAATTGGGGTATCATGCTGATTTTACTTTAGGTTACCTTGCTACTCTTGCTAACAGCATTTCATCTTGACAATTCTTATTTTTCAATGGAATATTGCATTGTTTATTAAAAATTTTTCATTCGCATGGGAAATAATAAAAAAATGAATGTGCCCTCATAAACTTTAATCAAAATCTGAAAATTTACTCTTGTGGCGGTCCTTCTCTGATGACGTCAACTTGGGCAGGAGCATCCGTTAACCTCGCCCCCTTCAACTGTCAAGTCTGCTGTGAGTTCAATTTCTGATTAAAATGCCTATCCAATCAATTCACAGTAGACAACACAAGCCATTCCCACTATTTTCTGCGTGTGATATTCCATTTCACTGAGACTATTTGAGGGGAAAGCCATTTTGTAGTGGTGTCTGAAATTACAGTGGACATTATTGAGTGCACTCACAGTATTTAATCCCATAATGCACTGCAATAATGAGTGTACAACTGATGTACACTTAACGGCTAGCCACTTCCCCTTCGCTGTGCCTGATGTCCGAATTCACTCACTCATTTTTATTTACTCATTCAAGTGGATCGCAACTTCAGGATCGGGCACTTTAAACTTACATTACTTGTGGTTGGGCACTTAAAGACCTAATATGTAAATGTACTGTGGAAACATATCTGGGTTTCTAGGTTTAGGTCAGATGAACTCGTTAACTCTTTCTCCGCTATTGACAAGTTATCTCGTCAATTAAGAAAAAAATGCTTCACTGACAGTTTTTGAAGTATTTACGGCAATCCATATTTCCGCTATTATCCACTAAATGGCACTCTTACCTAACTTATAAAACACTGAAGCATCCACTGATCCAAAAACAGTAAAAACTCTGTGTACTGTGTACGTGTTGATTATTGCTCTGAATCTGATCTCTTACAATAAAAATCATTACTGAATTACTTTTAGTATTACGATATTTCAATCATTGAAGTATCTGAAGTCCACAAAACAGGAGAATTGCTATCAACAGCTATTACAGACAGCTATTAGATGTGGCATCTAAGAGTCTTTATTGTAGTGAAACAAAGAGTAGCAATAACATAAAAATATTTACAACTGTACATTCCGACTACATCAAGATGATCTGTTACCATTGTATATTATTTTACTATAGCCTTCTATACAACTTAATTATTGTAACTTGTCTATTTACATAGCTTCATACTGGCGAAAGTTAGAAGGAAAAATAATAGCATATGAAATCACTCTTGTAAGGTAACAGACTGAGTGTCACTAAGTGAAATGTTTCAGCTTAACGCTTGCAGGTAAAATGTTTGCATTTAGTTCCCTACACAGCTTAGGAGTAGAACATTGCAATGAATAAAGAACCACTTATACATAAGATTCTTTCGCATGGGAAAGCTCCTCGAACACGGGCTGACTACACCTGCGCAACACTTTTTCATGTCTCGACTGCGCAACCGATTCTGACATGGTCCTCTGCCGGAATGAAACCGGCTGCGCGTCATCTAACCGAACACTTTCTGGGAATGTTTCTGGGAATGTTTCTGTGGGTTCGGTAACTTTGTAAGCGTCCAGCAGACAATCATTCATGGACATGGGGCGAGATTTCCTGTCCAGATCTCTAGCGCGTTGTACAGTCATGGCTCGGTACTGAGGGGGGGCCGGCTGGGCTCCGTTCTGCAGAGCTTGCTCATAGGTCGGGGGGCAGCTCGGCATCCGACTATCCACGTGTTGAAAGACCTCGATGGCGGAAAGAGGTCGTCGGCGTCGGACGAGCTCATCCTGGTTCTCCGCCTCGCTTTGCGAGTCCTCCGGAAGAGTTCCACATGGAAAGACGACATCCTTTTGGGACTCCCCTTTCTTCAGACTTCCTCTGCTGAATGAGAAGTTAATGTTGAGGCTTTTGGCTCTCATTGAGAGAGATCGTCGGTTCGTCTCATGCTCACCTTTAGCAGGATTAGGTCTAGTCTTGCTTATGAAGGATGCGTGCCTAGTAGACTGACCTTTGCGTGGGCTTTCGGGGGACGGAAGGGGCGAAGTGGATGTAGACTGTTCTGAGAGGTTTGAAGAGGTGCTATCTGAGGAACAGAAGGAAGGGCAGGAACCTGCCTTAGATGTAGGAGAAGAAGCGCTTATGGGTAAGTTAATGTTTAAACCCCCAACTAGTTTGTTGAAGGACGTCTGTGATCTTCTGTTCTCGCAGCGACTGGGATGCAGAAAAGAGTCATCAGAACTCTGTTTCTTCAGCGTTTGTTCCCCAAGGTCTTCCTTTTCTGTGGAAAAGTCATCATGGCTGCGAGCCAGTTGTCTCAAACCAGTCATGTCGGCTAAGGGGAAGATAGAAGGTTCGGAGCAGCGTCGGTTGATAGGTTTCGTAAAAGCTTCGAATATAGCATCCGAGGAGCAGCAATGAATTTCAGAACGTCCCCTCTTGCTTATAGCTGGGCTTCCGTGTAGCATCACATTGTCCTCTCGAGACTGTCCATCAGCATCCAGAAAGTCGCCATCAGGATCTGTGCTGTCATATGCTGAGTCATGCTGGTGGATGTCGAAGGATATATCCGGGGACATCAAAGATGCTGAATCTGTAGTGTAGAGGATCAAGCAAAGTTACCAAAAAATGTTACCCATCTTACCCAAATATGAAATATACTTCTGTACAACAATAGTTCTCATAATTCAATTCAATTCAATTTTATTTATATAGCGCTTTTCACAATTGGTGATTGTTTCAAAGCAGCTTTACATTAATAGAAGCAGTGGAAAGCACAGAAAAACGACAGATAGCACAACATAATACACGATAGCACAAGCAGCTAAATTTGCTGCGGCTATGAATCAACATTATAAGCGTGCGTATTGCTAATGTAACGTAAAGAAGAGGGTGCTAAGTTAAGCCCAAGAAGGCTGCCTCCCCGGGTTGAAAAACCCCCTAGGAGGAAAATAAAAATAAACAATTGTTTGGAGGTTGTTAATGGACATTTCTGAGTGGAAAGTTTGTGTTTTTCACTATTGACCTACAAAACGTAACTGTATTGTCAATAGTAGAACTTCAGCCTAGCATATAGCATTAACTAGCACAGTGGTTCTCAACTCCAGTCCTCGGGGCCCCCCTCCCCGAACACCCCAGATGTCTTCATATATAAAACACCTGATTCAGTTCATCAGCTTGTATGTGTGTTAATTAAGGAAAATTTTTAAACATTCTGGAAGGAGTCTGATGAGTGGAATCAGGTGTTTCATATAAGGAGGAGACATCCAAAACATTCCGGGAGGGGGGGCCCGAGGACCGGAGCCGAGAACCACTGAACTAGCACATAGCGCTAACTCAGCAGTCACAACTTTGTTTTTAGCATTGTAATAACATTGTACTTAATTTAATGTTCGGGCGTACATCTTGACCAGGGATGGGCAACCTCGGTCCCGGAGGGCCGGTGTCCTGCAGAGTTTAGCTCCAACTTGCCTCAGCACACCTGCCTAAAAGTTTCTAGTATGACTAGTATGACCTTAATTGGCTGCTTCAGGTTTGTTTAATTATGGTTGGAGCGAAACTCTGCAGGAAACCGTCCCTCCAGGACAGAAGTTGCCCATCCCTGATCCAGACTGCAACGTCACAGTCTGTGTTATGTTGAGATCGGTCTGTTTTCCAGCTGTCTTTAGCATGCACAAGGTTTACATAAGAAGGAGGAAACAATCGCATTTGAGGCCCACAATATATCATTACCATGTACAAACCCTTATTTATTCATCTATGCCTAGGTAAATACAGTTTACCTAGTCCAGAAATGGTCCATATATGGTGCACATATGTACATATAAAGTAGGAAAGTGTATATTGAATGATGTATTTACCTGACTTGTCTATAGACTCCTGCTCCTCTAAATTCCCAAGAAGAGTCACGACTGTCTGCCCAAATACCTCACAGCAATGTTCAATGAGGAACTGGATAAGTTTTGTGACCTGAAAAAAAAAATTCAATAATAATGTCTATTTGATATGATGTATATAGGATGTATGTGACTCTATAATCTAATGACGAGATTAGGAGCATTTAAGTTGGATTTCAATCATTGATTTTACATTGGATTCAATTTTTAACATGACCTTTCTCAGTCAATATCAAGGTTATATCTTCACTGAATGTTTTTTGCATCATCTATAGGATGAGTTTATGTTTTGATTAAAAAAACTTTATCTGGGTTTTCACAGGTAGCATCAACTATGGTTGGGTTTTGTGCAGGGTTTCGCATGCAGCTCTCAGAACGCAATACATATGCTACAGTACTTTCAGTCCTGTGGTTTCTTATGTGTCTAAAACCGCACCATGCAAGTGACAGTGCCAAGTTTTGATCTCAAATCAACAGATTAGTCAAATCGAGAGTGCAGGGGTGTATCTTCAAAAAACATCTAGAGACATCTGACATATAATCCAGTTCAGGCATGACACAAATCCATTTCTTTCTACTAGATACTAGATGTTTAGCACTATACTATTATTGTGTACCGCAGAGCCCAAATAAATTTCATTTGAAATCTTTTCAACTTTCAAAGGTAATATATGATGTTGAGAGGAAACTCTTGGCAAATGTCTGACCTTTTCAACATCATCCACATCTAGCGGCTGGCTGTCTCGATGCAGTAGGGTTGGGGCAATGCACACTGCCAAGTTCTTAGCATCCATTTTGTTGGTGTCTGAACGTTGACTGATGTGATGAAACAGACACATCAGGTGCTTTAACAGAAGTCCATTTGCTCTGGGCAGCTTCTCTGCCATTCTGGAAATGGAGAAGAAAACATTGTTTCATATTTTTTGGTTTTGAAGAGGGTAAAGGAAAAACAGAACTATGTTTCTGACATTTGTGGTCAAACTTCAGCTACCGATTTCCTTATTTTCAAGTCCCTAAAGAGTCTATAAAAAAGCCCACGGAAAGCCCATCTGTGTTGACCTTAAGTGGAGCCGTGGAACTCCGGGGACTTTCTTTAAACAGATTTCACAGCTGCCCACAGTTTCTCTCTGCCATCGGCTGTGAGGCCACGTTGAGGTAACTGCTAAAAGTCACATGACCCACCTCCTCAGCTCAATATGAACGTCTTGCGTCCTCTCTTTCTCCAGAGCGCTGATCCAGCTTTCGTAGTGTTCAAACACCAACAGGCCTCCAGGAAGCTCCCTCAGGAATATCTGTCATAAAAATAAAATCATGACTCACTGTTTGACTTACAGATGCGTCAGAACTACAAGGGCGTATGAAAGGTGAGGCCTAACGTCAACATGGAGTATTGCTTACTTTCAACAATCCAACCAATAGAGTCACAGGCAGGGCTTCCATGTCCACCTCAGACCCGGAGTTCAGCTGATCTCGGAGGGCGCTGAGGTTTTTGCTGTTACATGGTACTCTGAAGACTCCCTCGGTAAACGGACCCTTCCTGAACAACAGCAGCAATATTTCCTAATGGAAGAAAAGAAACATGAATATAATCTTTTACATGTTTATATTATGTTCTATATTTAATCTTTTATCTTTACATCTGTTAACATGGGTTTAGTAGATTCTTCGAAATCTTCTTCGAGTGTTTGGCCATATGTTTGATTGAGGTTTAGATAAGATTATCGAGAATCACGTCACATTTTCCACTACTTGTGATTGCGGTTAAAGAAAAACATTTGGTGATCCATGAATACTTTAGACTGACGTACAATAATTGGTTTGGGAAGTGTGGAATCATCTTGGAGATGTCGTCCAAACAGCAAGCTCTTCGTGTTTGATTCGGGGTGGGCTGCCACATTTGTGGAGCTTCTCTTCAGCTTGAAAGAGAACAAGCTCTTTTTGCCTCCATTATCTCCTGAGGACAAGAAAGATATTAAAATCACTTTCATCTCGAGTCGATTATATACGATGTATTTGAAACATTCATCAAGCAACAACACTTTCAACTTCAGATCACACGTTTCCCACGTTTGTTTTCTGAAGTTGCAGCATTTTGTTTACTCCAACTTAGTTTCATTGGTTGATTCTGGCGGGCACCTAACCACATGTGGTGGTAACCAGCTTGACTAGTTTAAACTCACCAATTGGCTGCACGTCCTGAAACTGTTTTGAGAAGGTGGAGACTTTGCCGTTGCTCTGAAAACAGTCACATGTTTTGTCATGAGTACATGAAGTCATAGAAAGGGTGTGACTTTATCAACGTTTACACAATCACACTTACATTAACACACATGCAAATTTGAATTTGTTTTGACTTCATTGTCTTGCAGATGCATTTACTGCATTCATTTGTAATTGTTATAATGCTTTTAATTGACTTTTAAAGGATTTTGCAGATGATACAATTTATATTAAGTTATGCTTACATCAAGAGGCTCTATGACAGAGTCCATCCCAACTCCACCTAGAGTTTTATTCTGTAAGACAACAACATTCAGTCGAGTTCAGTATTTGTACCCAAAATGTATGTACATTAATTTAAATAGGTCATTCAAAGCATCTATGTAGTCATCAACAGGGAAAGTAATTATTGATGTTTGTGTGTGAGTAAAAGATGCCTGCGTACCGTGGTATTACCACTCAACACCTTCATGAGGATGCTGGGCGGTGGTGACGCGATGCGTGCTCTCGATCTCGCCTCCGCAGTTTTACTATCATGAAATTGAAAACATTTTGTTGTACACAACAGAAAGTAACAAAATGTCCAATAAACACGTCAACTTCAAATCTTTATGGTACATTATTTCTGCATTATTTCAAAGTGTATTATGACAAATAATACAACAAATATAATATAACAAATTATGATACATGAATTTTGCTTTAATGACAGCATGCCATCCATGTTATGTTTAATTTTGAGTACATCATACAGAAGAAAAGAGTTAAGATTATCCATGCATAGTCAAATTGAGACCTGAAAATCCTAAATATTCTGATTTATTTTGTGCCCTAACAATTCTTTGTTAACATTTTTTCAATTTTAAGTCTTTGGATTCCAGTTGTAAACTGTATTTTACACCCATACCAGTGTGAACATGTGAATCCCCCTTTATTTTTGTAAACACTTTATTTTTATTTTTTAAAAACACAAACTATAAAAAATATATTAGCCGACTTTTATCTTGCTTAAAATATAATTATTTAAATGAATTAATACTTGTTGCATGTATCAAAGAGTTGGTCCCATTTTATATTAATTGTCTTTAACAACAACATTTATACTATGTATACGCTAACTATTTTGTACATATGCGTTATTACATTGTTTTTAATTGATCTGCATGTAATCAGACTTTTGAACCTAACCCTAAAGTATACGCAGAACAACACGCATGTTTAGCAGTTAAGTACACAGTGAGTATGTAAGTACACAGTAGTTAAAGACATCTAATATTCAGTGGTAGCGAAGACTTTGAGCTCACCTGTATAGAGTATCCAACCAGTTATCCTTCAGCTCAGGTTGACTATAATTGAAAAAACAGCATGGTATGAGTTACAGAGAGTCCACACAGAGCACATGCAGATGTTGTGTATGAGGAGGTAACATGCGCTCGACCTCTTTACAACAAAAAGGGCAGAAAAGTTTGTCATGTGGCAGGAAACAGCATCACAGCCACGACTTCCTCTTTTCACAGTGTAACTCACTCGACAAGTGGAAATTTGCATACAAGTGCATACTGGTACCAAAGAGTGCATATTAGTACCTCAGAGGTGCATACTGGTACCAAAGAGCACATATTAGTACCAAAGAGGTGCATACTGGTACCAAAGAGCGCATATTGGTACCTCAGAGGTGCATGCTGGTACCAAAGAGCGCATATTGGTACCTCAGAGGTACATACTGGTACCAAAGAGCGCATATTGGTACCTCAGAGGTACATACTGGTACCAAAGAGTGCATATTAGTACCTCAGAGGTGCATACTGGTACCAAAGAGTGCATATTGGTACCTCAGAGGTGCATGCTGGTACCAAAGAGCCATATTGGTACCTCAGAGGTACATACCGGTACCAAAGAGTGCATATTAGTACCAAAGAGGTGGCAAAGAGCGCATATTAGTACCAAAGAGGTGCATGCTGGTACCAAAGAGCGCATATTAGTACCTCAGAGGTGCATGCTGGTACCGAAGAGCGCATATTAGTACCTCAGAGGTGCATGCTGGTACCAAAGAGTGCATATTAGTACCTCAGAGGTGCATACTGGTACCAAAGAGTGCATATTAGTACCTCAGAGGTGCATACTGGTACCGAAGAGCGCATTTTAATACCTCAGAGGTGCATACTGGTACCAAAGAGTCCATATTAGTACCCCAGAGGCGGATAATGCTACCGAAGAGTCCATATTAGTACCCCAGAGGCGGATAATGCTACCGAAGAGTTCATATTAGTACCCCAGAGGCGGATAATGCTACCGAAGAGTCCATATTAGTACCCCAGAGGTCCATACTGGTACCAAAGAGTCCATATTACCTCAGATGTGCATATTGGTACCAAAGAGGTGCATACTGGTACCAAAGAGTGCATATTAGTACCTCAGAGGTGCATACTGGTATCAAAGAGCGCATATTAGGACCTCAGAGGTGCATACTGGTACCAAAGAGCGCATATTAGTACCTCAGAGGTGCATACTGGTACCAAAGAGCACATATTGGTACCTCAGAGGTGCAGGCTGGTACCAAAGAGTGCATATTGGTACCTCAGAGGTGCATACTGGTACCAAAGAGTGCAAATTAGTACCAAAGAGGTGCATACTGGTACCAAAGAGTGCATATTAGTACCTCAGAGGTGCATACTGGTACCAAAGAGTGCATATTAGTACCTCAGAGGTGCATACTGGTACCAAAGAGTGCATATTAGTACCTCAGAGGTGCATACTGGTACCAAAGAGCACATATTAGTACCAAAGAGGTGCATACTGGTACCAAAGAGCGCATATTGGTACCTCAGAGGTGCATGCTGGTACCAAAGAGCGCATATTAGTACCAAAGAGGTGCATACTGGTACCAAAGAGTGCATATTAGTACCTCAGAGGTGCATACTAGTTGCAAAGAATGCATATTACCTCAGAGATGCATATTGGTACCAAAGAGCGCATACTCGTATCTCAGATGCACTTAAATCTGTACCTAAATGATAAATAGTAGGACCTTTGGTATTTTACAAATGGTATTTTTTAACATTTTTTTCTGACAGTTTAGAAAACCATACCGATAAAATGTATACTTTGAAAACAAGGTATGTGATTCGGCAAAATGTAAATGTAACCCCATCCCTTCAGCCAGACACCCTCCAAACATGTCAGCCAACCTAATGTCACCAAACGTACAAAATGACTGACAGGCAGAGTCTCTGATTAGCTTTATAAGGTTAAAATGGCCATAGCATCCCCCTGACTCTTTGATGTGACAATATTAGCATTACAATTCAGCAGTATGTCTATCTGATTTCAAAAACATGACGACTGAACTTCACTATTTATGTGATACTAAGTGCTCTTGAATGCTAATGAAAATACACTGCACACTTCCCTTTAATAGCTCATGCCTGAAACCGCACATTCATGCTGTGGTATGTGAAAGGGCATGAATTAAACAAGAGGAAGAACTCGAACAAAAAAACTTCTGCTTGACCACCAGTTACTTCCAAATGAAGCCTCAACCCTCACCCACTAATAAAAACTAAACTTATTTATACCCATACGTTATGACGACCTGTGCTTTTTGTAATACATGTACATCTAAGATACACAAACAGTAACAAATGGATTTGAAATCATAGTCAGTGTAGGTACTCTCTTCGGTTTCAAACTATGGCTTATTCGTGATGCCAAGATGCTGAGCTTACTGCGCCATGACTTTAAGCAATTGGGTACCAATAAGAGCATCCAACCCAACAGACTTGAAAATAGGAGGGATATCCAATGCATTGTGTGAAAAAAAAACTTAGCAGTTAAGCCAGCTTTACACTTCTGCATCAATTTTACGGTGTAGGCTACCTAAATGGTACATAGTACACAATCTGCTTCTTATTTGGCTTTTGACTCAATACTGTAATATGCAGTGGGCATGTTCTGGGCACATCTAGGCGTACAATGACGCAGAAGATGACACAGAAGTATAAAAAAACCTGCCACATAGTCTATGGCATACAGCCTACGGTATAAAGCCAGCTTTATGTGTCTGAAACTGCAGAACGTAGCATCTCTTTACATATATATCTATGGTCCAAGGTGCTGCGAAAGAGTGGAGGTGGGGAGTAATTTGTATATTCATTGATCCACATATCTACGAGGCAAGAGTGTAAAGTTACATTCAAGCTGTTTTAAAGCATGACGAAATTACTGTGACAGGTACAAGTTTTACATATGATATTATGATGCTCAAAGATGAGTTTTAAATGATAAAATTCTTGACTACATGGAAACTTTAAGCAGTATAACAGAATTATATTTTGCTCGACCAATCACAGCAGGCGTACACATGGAATTGTGAGAATTCAAAAGCGACAACGTCTGCGCTGGCTTTAAAATGTCATCAGATGAGTCAGGGGATAGGAAGTGATGCAAATATTCTGATGTGCTTTGATACGGTCATACCTTGAAATGCATTCTTCGTAGGCAGCTTTTGCAGCTTTCAGACGGGTGCAGGCTCTTTTAAAAGTATTAGTAGTATTAGTAGTATCACTATAGCAACTGTCTAGCAAACACAGAGAGCAGCCTAGCAACCACAGGGCAACTTGACTCTGACCGTCACAGAGTTAGTCACATCATGAGGTTAGTCACTGTTAATTGTGGCACTATACTGTATACGCAACCACCAACAGCTGCAAATAAAGCACTTAGCAATGCATTTATGACTTTTGGCCCATTTATTGAGGACCTTGGTGAGGTGTTAACTTATCACTCTTCAGAAAGTAAACGAAAGGAATTCAATTGTAACATATCACTTTTATTGTCTCTGTATGCACAAATGTTAAAAGCTAATGTCACACAAAACAACACACAATCCTGCAGGTTTTTTGCCACTATTCTTGGTGTAAACACAACAATGTAGACCACACTTTATGCCAGGGCTAGTCAATTGGCGGCATGGTTACTTTCCACTGTACATGACAAATGACGGCCGATAAACCAGAAAGGAAGTTGGAAAGGAGCTGCATGGGGTGCCAACCATCTGCAGGTGTGTAATTATTGGATCCTAGGATGCATAAAAAATAAACTTGTGCAACTACACTACATTTGACACGCTGATAGGAACTGATCTATTTCAACGTGTTCCAATCAAAACACTGTGTGCGGAAACTTTATCCGTTGAATCTTTTAAAAACATTGCTTACTGATAAGTAATTTATTAAGTATAAATATTTTTGTAGATTAAAAGTTCTTGTGCTGGAAATGAGCTTTTATCGCAACACAGATTTACGATTAAACTGAAATTTCATTACGACTGCCACTAGGGGGCGAACTCCGACAGTCGCATCCGAATGTAGTGTACAATGGAAAGAAATATTAAAACAAAGAAAACAGGAAGTGTTTTATATAATTTTTTTATGTTGTGAATACTTGAAATGTAAAAATGTATGAAAGTTAAACCGTCTATAAACAAAAGAGGTTTAAGAGCTCTTCGTGCTATACAAAAATACATGTGTTGATCTTTTACACTTGGACTTTTTGTGCAATGTTCAATGTTCATAGTTGTTCATAACTAATAACATTTGGCTCTTGCAATGTTAAACTGCAATTGTTTTTAAAATATTAAAAAAAGAAAATTTGAGTTTTCAGAAATTAAAAGGCTAAATACTGGATGAATATAAAAAAATCTTTTTTTTTAATGCATATTAGGTCAAAGTAAAAAATATATAAAAAGTAAAAATAGGGGTAAAAGTTTGTCCCGCATAATATTTACAATTTTAAAATCTGGCCCTCGAAGAGAGTCAAACACGTCCCTGCTTTATGCTCATAGTCAGATATAATTTATGTGCCAGTGTGTTTGTGGTAACACAAGTGTCTCACCTGAACGACACAAGGCACAGAGACACAGACCAGGCCAATGCGACAGATGTCCTTAAATCAATATTTGTATCTTCGATGTCAGTCTCCTCTTCATCATTTTCTAATCTGCACACCCACAGGTCCTTTAGATCAATCCTGTGTTTCAGTCTGTAGCTCGCATCTGACCTGTACACACACAGATTTAAGACTTTAGTTGTCTTGTTATATATCACGATGATGTGTTTTACAATCGGATGTATGTCAGGTCTCAATAAAAATGTACCATGTTGAATCTGTAAAAAAGATGGTTCAACTTAAAAAAAGCAGGTTACCTGGTTGCCTTCAAATTTAAGTTAATTAAACTTAAAAATACTAGTTGACAAAATATTTTTTATAAGTTTAATTAACTGAAAAATTTAAAGCAACCAGGTAACTTACTGTTACAGTCCCTGTCTATCTGCCTGCCTGCCTCTCCATGTTTCCCTGTTTGTCATCCATTTGGACTTTATTTCCCATAATCCTCTTCACTCCCTTACCTGAACTGTGTTTGTTATTATCCTCACCTGACAGTCATCAGCCTCATCACTCAGCCTATACATGTACATTTGCCCTGAAAAACGTCATTGTTAAATTGATGGCTATGTACTGTTGACTAGATTATATTCAATGGTATTAAACAGAACAGATATTTTTTCAAAAAAAAAAAAAAAAAAAAAAAAAAATATATATATATATATATATATATATATATATATATATATATATATATACTTTATAGATTTTAAATATGCAACAGTAGCATTTATTTTAAATGCTGCATTTAAAAAAAAGGAAGTAGCTACATTTCCTCAATTGTAACGTTTATTTCAACAAGCAGACAAAAGTCCCCTTTATGAAAAACTGCATTTCTCAAACAGTTCTCAAGAATAAAATGATATGCTTTGTCACTGTGTTTCTATCCTGCTAAAAGTGTGGTAACAACAATCTTGTCTATCCATTAAACTTTTATTAAGCACTTCATGGTCATATAAGCATTTAACCATCACATAAACAAATTTAATATGGAGATAGTAAAATGTTAGCTAGTATTATAATCACTGTAAAACTCTTACATTTTGATTTGTGACTACACAATGCATGTTACATTTTAAACAAATAAACATATAAAACATCTTAACTTTTAATTATTTAGGACAACTTTGAGGTCATCCTACTTTAAGATGTTATGCAACAGTTTCCAAGTTCTTCATGAAGTTCTTTAGGATTTTCTTAAGAACATCCTTAAGGAAAAAACAAGAACTTTCTTAAGAAGTGTTTTGGGAAGACAAACTATTCTTGACTCTTGCGAGTAAATCCCTTCAAATTAATTCTCAATAACATGGTGAGAATACACAACTAGAAACCAAACCAGACATTTCTGTTATGGTTAAGTTTAACACTTTCTATTAGTTTATTTGCAGCACATCTGATGGATCATCAGGCATCGAGCATTATAAGCCTCACTATGGGTCCTGGGCTGTAATCGCAACTGCATTTTGCCATTTAGCATTCACTCTAAAAATTCTTGGCTGCCTTAAAAATTTTGTTGAATCAACTCAGATTTACAAGTCATGTCAAGATAAATAATAGTAAGTTAAAATGACAATAAAGTACATAGTATTTCATTATTCCCACTAACTGCAACTAAGATCCTTTGCTCTGAAATATAAATAAATATATAAATAATAATATATTTAAACATATTACGTTTACACAAGTGATGGCTGAACCATTAAAGCATCCCACATTTAAGTCGAACAGAGAGTAAATACAGAATTGATTAGTCAATGAAAAAGGAGAAGCAGAAATATTGTGAATGGGCCAGAGCCCAGTTACTTTCATGTGAAACGAATGAAAGTTTTCCAAACCTTTGCAGTGCATTATTGATTTATCATCATATAACTGTATAGTACTGTAGGCAAAACATACGAGCGCTAATTGAAGAATTTAGTGACATTTACGTGAACTGTTAGAAAAACATTTTAATATTTATTAAATATACATTTTCAACTCATACAATTTTTAACAAACTGCATTTTACTTCATTGCCGGTGTCTATTTGATGGACTATGGGGTGACTTCCCAGAAGCCAACAGTAATATTGTATTTATGTCCATGGTCTACTTAAACTGTTTTTGTTCATGTAAAGTTTTATTCATCTTTTTATTTTATATTTCATACATCTTTATAATTATATTATTTTATACAGGTCTTGTTCTTCCCAACATAAAGTGATATTTTTATAATATAATCATTTAAAGCATTATGCCAAAAAAAATTATTTATCTTTAAATGATGCAGTTGTCAGTGCCCTCAGAGTTAAAAATAGCTTGCCAACATTTAACCAAAGAATTGCAAAACTTAATTTTAGCCTTGTGTAAAAATTTCTAGGGGAATCCCATAAAATGTCTGTTAACTGGGTGATTCCCATTTCATGGTCAAAGTGAAAGTGTAAGTTCACTAGGTCAGGTGTATTAAAGAGATGAAAAATCTGTCATCATTAACTCACTCTCATGTTTTTACAAACCTGTATACATTTTTTTGTTTTGATGAATACGAAGAAAGATATTTTGAGAAATGTTGTAAACAAACCGATCGGAAGCCCCATTGAATTCAGTTGTATTCTTTTTTTCTACTATGGAAGTGAATGGGGCTTCTGATCCAACCCTGTATCACAAAATTATGTACCGATAGTCATGTAAATTTTTTATTCTTTTTTACGTGCACTGTCACATTTTTCAAGCATTTCTGTTTACGTGTCCCGTCACGTATTGGTTGCTCAGCTGCTTTTTCCTGTTTTCAAACCATTTTCGCTTCGGTTTGGGTTTAGATTTGGTGTTTGTGTTAGGATGTCACTTTAAGTATTGGTTTATACTATTTTTTTCTGATTTTTTTTATATTTTCTAAATTTCAAAACATTGTCGCCTGGCATTAGGGTTAGAGTTGGGTTTGGTTAAGGATGTCATTTTATGTAAATATGACCCTTAACCGAAGCAACAATGGTAAAAATTAGGACAAAACAGTTGAGTATCCAATACGTGACAGAGACAAAGACGGTCACGTTTAAGTGTGAAAAAAACGTGACAGTGTCAGGGAAAATAATCAAAAAGTTTCTGTACGTAATTTTGTGATACTGGGAATGTCTGATCGATTTGGTTCCAGACATTCCTCAAAATATATTCCCTTGTATTCATCCTTTTTTGGTGAACTATACCTTTAAGTCATCACTATGTCAATGAGTCACATATTTTGCAAAAATGCACATTTTATTAAGGATTTACTATGTTCAAGAAAGAACCAGGGCTGTAACCACAGCTTGAACATTGGGGGCTATATGTATTGAAAACATGAGATATTTGGGAGGGGGAGCAATTTGTCATTTTCTGATTATGGGGGGGGGCATGTCCACCTCAATGTCTACTGTGTTTATGGCCCTGGAAAGAACAAGTGATGTGAAAGTGTGTTACCGGTATGTTATTAACAGAAGAAGATTTTGGGGTCAGTTTTACTCATCATGTAAGTTTTACCTGAAGTCTAATTCTGACATGATGTAATTGTAAGATGTTCAGCCTGCAAATGCAGATTTAATGTGGGGCGGTATCCCAGAAATTGAGCTGCCTCAATTTCAAAAACACATATCTTAACATATCAGTGTCTCAAGATGCACACCAGTATTGTTTATTCTAAGATATGTTTGTAAAAACGACCTAAATGTCCTAATATAACTAAGGCCTAGTCCTTGATTAATCTAAACCCTGTCCGGGAAACTGTCTCATAATGTTTATGCCTGCGAATGTCTGTGTGTGTGTGTCAGCAGAAATCTCGGTTCTTACTTGAGCTTAGCAATCACAAGGGCATCACTGAGAAGGAAAAGATGTCTTTTCCTGGTATTCAGTCCTTCAGTTAGGTGAACACACGCGTCCAGAATCAACTCTGAGTCCTCATTGGTCAATCCTAGTACAAATGGACACTGATGCAATGCCACCAGACACCGAGCTTCTTCCCTGAAGATAAAGAAAAGCTCTCAATATAAACAAATACACTGCAGCATCACATACAGATTTGAACCTTTCGCTTTCTTCTGCATTCGTGTGGTCTGTTAAAAAGATTAACTTTCATTTGGGTTGTTACTCAGTGTTTATGAAAAAAAGATAATATCTGTGCCACTAGCATCACTATATAGAGTTATCATCAAAGCTATGACTGTTTTTAAAGACTCATTTACGATTGGTTGGGAAAACAGATAATCAATCAAATAAATGAAATAAATAGCCTAAATGAATGAAAACAAACAATTTACATTCACTGTTGACTTTGTTTACATAATGAATTACCAGACATTTCACAAGTTATTTTGGCAAAAACCACATGTAGCCTAGCTGGACTATATCGGGGCTACTGTTAACCTTTAGACGGTAAAATGACTCCTATCGCTTGCTGGGATTTATTCTGTCAATTCCGTACCCAATGTTTCCCTTATTTAAAATGTACCCTGATTATAGTGATGGTTTCCTCTCAATTATATAATTCGTAATTATGTTAGGACATTTCAGGATTTTTTCCAAACATACCTTACAAAAAACATAACATGCCACCAATATATGTTAAGATATGTCAGTGCAAGATGTTTTCAAACTAAGGGAGGTTTTCAAATTTTAAGACATGCATATAGTCTGGGACTAGAATAACCCCTGTCCAGGAAACCACCCCGTATGGTTTAATATATTAACACTGGGATTGGCAATATGAATGTGAAAATAAAAACAGTATAAATGTCGTAGTTTTATTAAACTTAAAAATATATTTTTTTAATTGGAGGCTGCCATTTTATTTTTCATCACTGCACATGATGTGAAATGGTTGCAATAAAAAATGTCTATTTACGCTACAGTAAGATAACTCTGATAAACAAGTCTTTAATCAGTAGATAAAATAATGTGAAACAGATGAGAGTTATAAATGCACACAGACCGGAGGTGGTGCATTTGGTTAGCACTTCATAAAACATACAGCTAAACATACTAATGTAAAGAAGATCAAAATAAAAGCGATCTGAGAAGTAAAAATGTCTGAGTGGGAAATAAAACATTTTCACATGAAAAACTATAGAAGATACGATAGTTTTTACAATAGTAAACTGTAGTCATTTTTCACAACAACCATTACATGTCCATAGGTTCAAATGAATATTACATTTTGGGTTTTGAAGTAATAAAAATATTGAATGAGTTTCTATCAATGAATTTTAGTCGTTGAAAGCAAATATAAAATATTGAAGTCAGTTGAGTACCTTTAAAACCTTTTATTGTACACATAGGGCCCTATTTTAACGATCTGAAACGCAAGTCCGAAGCGCAAAGTGCAAGTGACTTTGTGGGCGGATCTTGGGCGCTGTTGCTATTTTCCCGGCGGGAGAAATAAGTCTTGCGCCGGGCGCAAATCAATAAGGGGTTGGTCTGAAGTAGGTTCATTATTCATAGGTGTGGTTTGGGCGTAACGTCAAATAAACCAATCAGAACGCTATCCAACATTCCCTTTAAACGCAAGGGCGCAAGTTCCATGGCGGGTTGCTATTATTATGACGGATTTGACAGGCGCACGCCAGGAGCGGTTCACAGCCGAGGAGACCGACGTTCTTGGAAGAGCAGTCAAAGACAGAGAAGTTGTTTTGTATGGGGATAGGAGAAACCCGCCCAAATCAGCGTCGGTTAAACAGGCGTGAGAGGAAATAGCCGCAATTTTCTCATCAGCTGCGCCAAGCACTACAATGATGTCAGGAGACGGGGGATGGGATCCCAAGCTTGCCAGCATAAATCGGGCACGCCGGGCACACAGGAGGACATCGCTGCGTCCACCCTCACTGCTGAAAGGGTTTGGGGGCTTTGAAATCGTACACAAGAAACGCAAGCAAGGTCCAACCCCAAAGTACACTTACAAATCAAGTTCACATACATGAAGGTTTCTTATGAAAACATTTTAATTATTATTTAGATAAAATAAACGTAATACAGCCACACAACAAACTTATGAAAATATTTTAATCGTTATTTGCATGATAATTGTTTAACGCTGCCACACAAAATAAATAAAAACTATCACCACAATGCTCAACAAAATGATTTCCCTTATCTCATTTATTAATATTTTTTATTGTAACACATAACTGTTGCATCTGTGTAGATTAGATAAGCAATGCGCGTTGTGCATGCTATACATTATGGTCAAGCATGCGCCCTTAAAATAGCATAATGAACTACGCGCAACCCGGCAATGACTTTAGACTAGTTTTTTTTGGTTAGTAGAGCAATTGTTTTTTGAAACTGCAAAATAGCATAAGAGATGGTTTGCGCCGGAGCACGCCTCCTTTTTTGCGCTGAACCGCCCAGGGAGCGCAAGTTCATTCCCTAGTTTGCCGACGTGCGTCTGTGGAGGGAAAAACCCGCTGTGCACCGGTCCAAAATACGAAATGATACATGCGTCACTGACAAAGTCAATTGCGCTGGGTGCAAGATAGGGCCCATAGATTCATTTAAAAGTGGATAAAGATCATTAAAACCATGAACACTAAAACCATGAACTTTTTCAAAGCAAAATTTTTGCTCATTCAAAGTCAATACGAATTTTTCGCGGGATAGTCATGGAATTTTTTGCTCATTTTTCTGTGGCATTCTCACGGATTGTTTACTCAACTGTTTTGTACTATTTTCTTAACATTGTCGCTTCGGTTTATGGTTAGATTTACATAAAATGACATCCTTACCCAAACCCAACTCTGACCCCATCAACGCCAGGTGACAATTGTTTAAAGTTTAGAAAATATACAAAAATAAAGCCGAAAAAAAAATAGAATAAACCAATACTTAAAGTGACATACTAACGCAAACACCAAATCTAACCCTAAACCGAAGCGACAATAGTTTGAAAATAGGAAAAAGCAATTGAGTTACCAATCCGTGAGAATGCCACGGAAAAATAAGCCAACAATTCCTTGACTATCCCACGGAACTTTGTGAGATCACAAACACAATCGCTTACCTTATTGGGCTCCATGACATTCCCAAAGCCTTCCCCAGCATCAGGTTTGGTGCAGAACGCCTCCTCTGGGCCAGACCACGAATCTGCTGTACACATTATATGTTATAATTATTTTTGATTTATTCTGAGTTAATACATTTGTATTTCTTTTTTTAGTATTGTACATTTATTCAGCTTTATATATGATTATAATACTAAAGCACAGATATTGCTAGCCATTCACTGTACAGTTTGAGGAATATTTAGAAAAATTGTTAAAAAAGCAAAATGTTGTAATAATAACGGCTACTTTGTGATGTCTACAGATTAGGTGCACAAAAACTCATTTGCAGAACACACAGTCACACAATATAGACATTAAAGATCCCCAAGGCTCATCTAAAGCCATCCAGATAATTGATGACCTGTCAAAGCTCTCAGAATCCCATCAGTTCGTAAGCCATGATGATCAAACAGGATTATGTCATTTAAGACGTTTCCATGGTAACCAGAGTCAATCATGATGCTAAGAATGCTGACCTTTAAGAGTTGCACAGGTTTCTCAAATGCTGAAACTGATTTGAAGCAGAATGTACACTTCAACACTCACCACACATAAAAGGCCATATGGCAAAAATAGATCAAATAATCAAAGTAGAAATGCACAGCAGTCACAAGCAATTTCCTGAGGTCAAGATGTTGAGTGTGTTTAACACAGCAGGGATGCAGAGCACACTGAAGAAGAAGAAGAGGAGAGGTAACCTGTGTTTCTTTGCTTGTTACACTTTTTACAATCACCTTTAAACTCACAGATTACATAAGTGCTTTGTTTGTGTACCTCCTGTTGGTTAAATAAATGATTGATCTCTTGTGAGAAAAGAAAACAGGTGTAATGTAATCCATCTTTTGAAAGCAGAATGCTTTCCATGTAACACAAAGCAGACATTTTTATAACCAAGTCACATTTATTTGTATAGCACTTCTTTTTTACAATGCTTCATTGCTTCAAACCAACTTTACAAGAAAGGCAAAAAAAGAAAGACAAGAAAGAAAACAGTGAAATTATTTAACTTGTAGTATATATAATAGAATATACACTAACCTAAAGGATTATTAGGAACACATGTTTAATTTTTCATTAATGCAATTATCTAATTAACCAATTACATGGCAGTTGCTTCAATGCATTTAGGGGTGTGGTCCTGGTCAAGACAATCTCCTGAACTCCAAACTGAATGTCAGAATGGGAAAAAAGGTGATTTAAGCAATTTTGAGCGTGGCATGATTGTTAGTGTCTTACGAGCCGGTCTGAGTATTTCACAATCTGCTCAGTTACTGGGATTTTCACGCAAAACCATTTCTAGGGTTTACAAAGAATGATGTGAAAAGGAAAAACATCCAGTATGCAGCCGTCCTGTGAGAGAAAATGGCTTGTTGATGCTAAAGGTCAGAGGAGAATGAGCCGACTGATTCAAGCTGATAGAAGAGCAACTTTGACTGAAATAACCACTCATTACAACCGAGGTATGCAGCAAAGCATTTGTGAAGCAACAATACTCACAACCTTGAGGCGTATGGGCTACAACAACAGAAGACCCCACCGGATACCACTCATCTTCACTATAAATAGAAAAAAGAGGATACACTTTGCATGAGCTCACCAAAATTGATCAGTTGAAGACTGTAAAAATGTTGTTTGGTTTGATGAGTCTCGATTTCTGATAACACATTCAGATGGTAGAGTCAGAATTTGGCGTAAACAGAATGAGAACATGGATCCATCATGCCTTGTTACCACTGTGCAGGCTGCTGGTGGTGGTTTAATGGTGTGGGGGATGTTTTCTAGGCACACTTTAGGCCCCTTAGTGCCAATTGGGCATCGTTTAAATGCCACAGACTACCTGAGCATTGTTTCTGACCATGTCCATCCCTTTATGACCACCATGTACTCATCCTCTGATGGCTACTTCCAGCAGGATAATGCACCATGTCACAAATCTCAAATCATTTCAAATTAGTTTCTTGAACATGACAATGAGTTCACTGTACTAAAATGGCCCCCACAGTCACCAGATCTCAACTCAATAGAGCATCTTTGGGATGTGGTGGAACGGGAGCTTCGTGCCATGGATGTGCATCCCACAAATCTCCATAAACTGCAAGATGCTATCCTATCAATATGGGCCAACATTTCTAAAGAATGCTTTCAGCACCTTGTTTAATCAATGCCACATAGAATTAAGGCAGTTCTGAATGCGAAAGGGGGTCAAACACAGCATTAGTATGATGTTCCTAATAATCCTTTAGGTGAGTGTATAGTATTATTACAAATTTTTTTGTTCAAATGAAATCTTATGTACTTTCTTAATGACTATCAAACCAGTCAATTATATGATTAATAATAAATAATATGACATCATATTACACAACTAGATATGCATCTACATCTTACATTGCACTCAAAAGATGAAAAATACATAAGAGCAGGAGTTTTACATTACAAAAGTATTGAAAAGTAATTTTCAATAACCATGTCCAGCAGTATATAAAGCATAGAAATTATAACAACACAAAAGGTACAAAGATTGTCACTGGGGCAGTCCCTTTTCCATAAGCACACTTTTGTACCTACTGTAAAAGGTACATATCTGTACCAAAGTGATTATGATCATTTATAAAAGGTGATAACTTTTATAGATTGTTTCTTACATAACCCTAACCCTAAGAGTGACATCATCAGTGCTCCCCAGCACCACCCTCCTACAAAATTAAAATAGAGTTAATAAAGTGACTTCTAAAGTAACAATATGTTTGTGAGGGAAAACAAGTCATATTTTAAGATTATTTAGTGATTAAAACATTGAGTATTAAAGACAGGGTATCTGATTTGATCCAGAAACATTTTTAGTTATGCTGGTTAAAAGTCTCCTCACATCCTGATAGCAATCACTATGTTAAGTTGTTTAAATGTATTTGTAGAAATTTATGTCATCTGTGAAAGGTGTAGGACCAAAAAATGTTCAAGTTCAACCAATCATCTCGGCCCGAACGGACATTGCCTTTTTTGTCCAAGCATAATTTGAATGCCACCGCGCAGCTTGTTCACACAGACACCATACATCATCGGCGTGTTCACGTGCGCTCACCTCCCGTCTGAATGAAATCACGATCCCACGAAAGCTAGTCGGCTACCTTTAGCATTTTTCAAAATTAGATAACCTACCTTTAATGCACCCATACATACGGCAAAAATTATATATTTTTAAATATATTTCAAAATGGCAAAAAATATATGTGCTGAAATAAATTTTGAAACATGTTCAGAAAAACTTCTTTTTCACCAAATATAAAAACCACATGATTTTTTTAACGTTTGATCACATATGAACAGCATCAATTTTTTATTTCATTTTAATGTGAAAAACCCCCCTTGATTACATCTGCATAATGTGGTGCCGTTTTTTTTTACATGTGTACACATGGGTTTCACACGTGTTTCACACAAAAATGTTGCAAAACAAGCATGTGAGATTCATGTGACTTTCCAGAAGGGTTTTTTTTTTGGCAGCATTTTGCTATATTTTAAAATGTATTTAAAAAATAAATATAAAAATATTTTAAAGCATTTAAATTAACATCACATCGGAGGAAAAACTTTGTGTATTACAAACCTGTAAGCATTTATACTTAATAATATACTTTAAATAACATAATTTTATATGTTATACATACTTAAACATTTTATACTTATACTTTATACATTTTGTAAAAACTTTTATATTTAGGCAAGGAAGAATATATATTTTTTTTGCCGTATAAGTTGTAAAATAAGAAATGTATTTGTTGCGCCTGAAACACATTTTAAAATATATGTTATAGAGGACATATCATGAAAATCTGACTTTTTCCATGTTAAAGTGTTATAATTGGTTCCCCGGTGCTTCTATCAACCTAGAAAATGTGAAAAAGATCAACCCAGTAACTTAGTTTTGGTAAACTACGTTGTTTCAGGTCCTGTCTCAAATGACGCACCTCATGTGGACTTTCGGTCTCGTGGCCTTAAATTGCTTGTGCTCGCTTAGTCTACGACTCCATAGGGTGTCCCATCTGTTATTTTTACTCTCCAAAGTGTGCTCATCAGCGCCCCCTTTGCACCCTTGATGCGATTCGCATCAAGCATGTGAAAAAAAGGTCACTGAAATCTGTCTCCCCTTGTGATGTCAGAAGGGGATAATATCGCCCATTAATCTGCACTATCCAACCACTACACTGTCATTTAGTGCACATATCAAGGACACACCCAAAAACAGCACATTTTTGCTCACACCTACAAAGTGTCAACTTTAAGGCACAAGAACCAATGATAATTTAATGACATCAACGTGTGCTGCCATATTTGATCCTACAACACTGATTTGTATGTTTATGACACATTTATTACTAAATAAGCTCAAAATATAAATTGTGAGTAAATTATGAAATAATGATCATTTTTGGGTGAGCTAGTCCTTTAAAGGTGCAGTGTGTAGATTTATAGCTGCATCTAGTGGTGAGATTGTGAATTGCAACCAACAGTCCACAGTTCACCCCTTTCAAAACGCATAGTTCATGGACTTGTGGACTTCCTCAGAGTACATAATTTGATGACGTCATGAAGTAAAGTACGTGAAGCCTGCTGCAGTGCGGGCTTCGCCGAAGGCCTCATCAAGGGTGCAAAGGGGGCGCTGATGAGCACACTTCGGAGAGTAAAAATGACAGATGGGACACTCTATGGACTCATAGACTAAGCGAGCACAAGCAAATTTAAGGCCACGAGACCGAAAGTCCACATGAAGTGTGCCATTTGAGACAGGGCCTGAAACAATGTAGTGACAAAACACACTCTGTAGTACAGTTAGTCAGTTTAGGGCTATTGTAGAAACATGGGGGCACGAAATGGAGACTTCCATGTAAGGGAACCCATACTGTATGTATTTGTTTTTCAATTTTCTGTGCCAACTCTACAAACCAAGCATGTTGAAAGCGTATCTGAAATCGTGAGCACTGCCATTGCATACATCATTGCTTTTATGTAAACAGTTATCCATTGACTGTAAAGGTTCACAGATTCAAATATCTTGACATCGGTCCCACCAGAAAGGATTCAAACACAGCATGCATCAATTATTTACTAAATATTAATGCAACATGGCATAATAACAGAGTCCTCCTGGAAGCTTTTTCCACCCTATTGCATTCTGGGGCAATTATGCGACTCAAACAATGATCACTTGTTCATGCGGCCAGTGAAAAACAAGTCTGTGTCATTGCTATAGCAGGGAGCCAATTTATCAGTCTGTCTGACATTGGCAAGAGACTCCTAAGGGGTCCGTCTACAAAAGGAGAAATAAGCACTTTATTCATACGAAAGTAACTCCACGCCTTTTGCTTTCGCTCTTTTCTGTGAGAATTTAAGATGCAGTAAGACCAAGCAGTATTTTTAACCTTTATCTCCTTTATCTTTAACAACATCTCACTGTAGCCATTGTGTAACACTAACGGGAAACCCCAGTATGGGAATTTTATGATATTTTATAAAAACACATTAATTTATAACAACTTTTGTGAATTTAAACCATAGAAAAATAAAGCTATTAACGAACAGCACTACATTTTATCATTTAATATGTTTGGTTTTGTTTAATTTGAGACACAGAAAAGTTTAAGAAGGTATGCATTTTATTATATGAAAATCCTTTACATTTTAATAAATAATTAAATAAATAAACAATGTTCTGCTGTCTAAAACTGTTCAAATAAGTATTTAATTATACTTAAAAAAATGTAATAGTGATAAGTGTTGTATCACCTCTAATGCCAGTCTTATAAAAACTTTTGTAAATAGCTCTTTTAAATGTTGGCCATATTATAGATAAAAACATCAATCCATTCAGAAGTTCACAACAAAAAAGTCACTCAATTAACAAAGTTTTCAACTTTCAACGTTACATATTAAACCAAAATATAATAAAATCCTACATTAAATCCTTAATGTTAGCTGTAATGATAATGTGTGTGGTCAGTTTTAATTCTAAGAAGGAAACTTTAGTTTGGCTTTTTATCGATTGCACACATAACCTCAGCATCAGATCTACTTACAGGCTGTATGGACGGAGTGGAATCATCATAACTTCCTCTTCTCCTCATCCTAAACTCCATTTCAGATGTAGCACCCTCCACCGAGTCTTACACCGTAGATCCTAAATCCGTTTTACAACAGGAGCCCTCGAGTGGAGGTTTGAGCACCCGGTCGCACTGCTGCTGGAAATGAACGCTTGGTTCTCTTGACTGGCACCTTCAGCAGTGACTAATGAGGTTGAGAACAATAAAGAACCAGCGAGAACAAATAGGACGGGAGAACGGTTCCGCTTGACCTGGGCCAAATCTGCCCACTGTGCACAGCAAAATCACTGGTGTTAAAATAACACCCACGGTGTCAAATTTAACACCGGCAAAGTGTGTATATGTGTCCACACTACACTGTGTTAATTTAGTCAAAAGTGTAGTGTTAATTTAACAACACCCATTATATGTTAATTTGACACTCAATATTGTTAAATTTTACACTTTGTTCAACACTATTCATTGTTGTTTCCACACTACACTGGTGTTGGCACACAAATACAGTGTTAAAAATTAACACTCCTAATTTAAGGTCAACACCAGTGTAATGTGAATTCAACAATGTTAAGTGTTAAAATACTGAGTAATAGCCACTTTTGTTGCTAATGGGTTGTTTCTATAAAAGAAAAATGACAAGAAATATTGCAAAACCTCTTTTTATTAAAGTACATCACATGTAATATTTACATTGATACACACAACACTTTGCATTTAACACTGCTTATTTAAATACCTCCGCTACAATTAGAAACAGAATACAGTATGGAATAATGAAAGTTATCTTATACCACAGCGCAGTGACATGAAAACCACTTATTATAAAGGTCTTTAATAAATCAAATAAGAGTTAAAAAAATTAGCCACCCTACTCAAAACTTGAACATTAAAATACATTATTATACTTATCCTTCACAATACTAAAGATTTTTCCATAACAAAACAGACATTTCAATTCAAAAGACGTTTCATTTTTCTTAAATACGTTCCAACCTGGTATTTAGTTCTGTAGTTGTTTTACTGTACAGTAGTGGAAGGCTGCATCAGTGGTCTTCATCATGCAGGGAATGGCTTTTTGGTCCAGAATGATGCAAAAATTCTGGATGCAACTTTTGTTCCCAACGCAGAGCAGGCAGGGCTGTGCTGATCCATCCACCTCAAAGCATGGATTGATGCTCATCACCTAAGTGTTTTAAAAGAGTGTATTTGATGAATGTATTTGATGTGTATTTATAAACTTGTATGCATTTACATGGGGTGAACAATGCAAGCAAACTAACTGCTGAATAAATAACTAGAACAAAATACCAAAAAACGTACACAGCACAATCAGTAGCTTCAGTTGCACATTGACCCTCTCCAGTCTTTCCTCCTTTCACAAATGAAGGCAAGAGGTGAATGAGCCAGGGAAGAGCTGCCACATCACTGTCCCATCCTAGTAAAACAGAATTTAAACACCATGAGTATACAGTTAAACTTTAAAACCGTAAAAGTAGCAAACCCATTTACACTTACCATATTTTAACTATTGTTGACCAGACAGAGGGTCATCCATATCTTCATCAGGATATAGGCTGCAATTATCCTTTAATTGTTGTATGTTGGCTATTTTGCAATACATCGCCTCAGCATATTTCTGCAGATTTTCAAACACAAAAAGGGTCAAGAAAATACCAAAAAGGATGCAGTTTTAACCGTTATTTGAATCAAAATCATCTCAGTATAATCATGTTAGAGACAGTGTACAGTACTAATGTACTCTGTGTACTCACATAACTAGTTGGTAAGCTCTTATCCTCCAAACTGGGTTAAGGAATAACAGTTCCAGAATTCACGGGTATGCCGTATTCAAATATAGTCTGGTAGGGTCCTATCACAAAAAAATGACAATAAAGACTCTGAAAACTCAACATTCTTTTTATATTAAAAACAGCACTCAAAGACAATATGAATCTTCAATTATACATTTTCAAAATAGTAATCAATTTGATTGCTATTTAATATGATATCAATAGCAAAACGATGTATGAGAAGATAATATATTTTTATTAAAGTTGGCAGCAGGTCATGTCACTTTCTTGCCTGATTAATAACCATAATATGTACAAAACTACATATACTAAAAAGATTGGTTAACTGTTCAGTTATGTCAAATAAAATGATTTATATGTATAAATGAAACTTACCTTCTGTAATGAATTTATATAAGTATTAGCAGTCGTTTACTCATTGGAAGTCATCCATGTCAGGTCTTCTCTATAAACTGCCCTAAAAACAACATCTCTTCTGAATGATTTGAAGCACTCAGTGTGTACTTTCACCAAACTAGCATCTATGACAGAAAAACAAATGTTCGCCATACACGTTTTACACTTTCGTATGTATTTGCTATTTGCATCTGTCTGACATCTAGCGCCATGAAAAGCTTACAACACACAAAGCATCCAATCTGTGCATATTCTGAGGTAAAATGAATTGTTGGTTTGGCGATATTTTCCCTGTTTGCATACATCTAAAAAAAACACATGACGATGCGGTTGCGGTTTTCTCCGTGTTTTTCAGTAATTTGAATAATTAACCGATATCTGTGCACTCACGTGCATGTAAACGACCTCGTTAACTCACGGTATCTAGCCTATATGATTACCTCATAACGAGTATCATATGGTGAATAAATGAGCTTTCATTTAACTTAATTTCATACCTTCAATTTGTAGTGCATGTCGCGTTTTATCATGGTTCAATTCTTACATTCATTCATATCTCCTGTTAATATTATCCTTCTTGGTTAAAACTTTTAGCTAGCAGTTTAACTTTATACCAAACTAACAAGGGAACAACGTAACACAAGGTAGCTCTGATTAAACTGAACCAAATAATGAACAAAGGGGAAATAAAATGGGAAAAATATCTTATTTAGGTTTTTTGGCAAATGGCTGTGTAGAGTCAGACAGAGAAATAACAGTTTAATTTAGCTAAACCATGTGAATATTATGAGATTTACCTGCTCTCTTCAGTCCTCCTTTGAAAGAAAATGGCGGTAAAATCCCTGACAGGATATGTTTAGTGGAGGCGTGGCTTGATTTACACCGCTCAGTGTGAAATCTGGTAACACCCTTGTTTTACACCGACACTGTCGTGGATATAACACTGGCCTAGCAATGGCAGTGTTATTTTATTACCAGATAGTGTTAAAACAGCATCAACACTGTGTATTTAACACCATCCCTGAAAATTTAACACTGGTGATTTTGCTGTGTGGCAGACACTCTTCTGTGGGCTTTTTCAACTGTGTTTGGTTTGACACAATTGAAACGGCTGCACCCGTTTATGATCAACTTTTACAGGAACAACCAAATCACAACCAGAATGAGTTAGACATTACAGTGCTGTGTGTGCACAGAATCATAATACAATTTTAAAAATGCTGGGACAAACCTAATCCATTGCCTTGTAATTTATCCTATGCTGGGTTGTTTTAACCCACTCCAGGTCAAATATAAACATTTTCTGGGTTCATTTAATCCAGCGGCTGGGTTTGTACCTTTTTGGCCCAATGCTTGGTTGTAAAGAAGCCAGTATTTTTATAGTGTAATTTAAAAGGGCAAGAGTGTCATTTTTTGTTTTGTTAAATCTAAGTTTCATATGCTATGCATTTATAAATAAGCTAAAATTTCCCCTAAGAAGTGTAAGTGGCATTGCTTTTAGGCAGAAATTTGCTTGTTTGTTTGATGAATCTGAACCAATGCGAAAATAGTAACAAAAGCTTCCAAAAATGTTATGTTGTGAGACCAAAATCACACATTTCTAGAGAAGACAAGAAAATGCCATGTTGCAAATTTAAAGGTCCACTGTGTAGTTGTAGCCTAGTGGTTAGAGAGTTGGGCTTGTAACCCGAGAGTTGCCAGTTTGAGTCTCATGGCCGGTGGGTTGTGACTGTGGTGCCCTTGCACAAAGCACACCCTTAAGAAAAATGGTTCTTCAAAGGTTCTTAAGTGATGTTAATGGATTTATATAGAACCATAGCTTACTGAAGGACCTTTTTTGGCTGAAATGGTTCTTTGTCTCAGCAAAAGGGTTCTTTGATTCCCGCCTTTTTATTATAAATTAATATTTTCAAGCTGCCTTATTTTCACCTGTAAAAGCCCTGAATCATCAGTCAGACCAGGGGCGATTCTAGGATTTTCATTTTAGGGGGGCTCAGCCCCCAGTAAGGTTATGATTAAAAAATATTATTTGACTATTAGGGTAGGGTTGTATACTGCTAACCTTATTGCCATCCATTATTCCATTGTATTCCCTGTGTTTCATATATGGGACTAGAACATTTTCAGGTGGGAATGAAGACTTCCTGATTCATTATTCATTGTGCAAATACACTCTAAAAACAAACGGTGCTATATAGCACCAAAAGTGGTTCTTTGCTCGTAATCATAGAAGAACCGTTTTTAGTGCCATATAGCACCGGTGAAGCACCGGTGAAGCACCTGTGTAGAACCATATAGTGCTTTGTAGAACCATATGTGGTGCTATAGTGGTGCTATATGGCCCCTATATGGTTCTACACAGGTGTTTCACTGGTGCTTCACCGGTGCTATATGGCACTAAAAATGGTTCTTCTATGGTTACGATTCAAATCAACAGTTTTGGTGCTATATAGCACCGTTTGTTTTTTTAGAGTGTACACACACACACGTTTCTAGTACAAACACATAATTTTACTGTTTGCATTTACTTTACTATACTTTACTTATATTATTAGATAAAAAAAGTTATTTTAAAGAACTGCATGACCCATGAAATTACCATAAAAAGCTTGATTTGCACTTTTGATCCAGTTTTTCCAGAAAAAAAACAAGTTTTATAATCACCCGGTGTGTTTCACTGCATGAAATTATCTGCCTGCTGCGCTTAGAGCAACAACTGTACATAAGGCAATGCATCACGCCAGAACCTGACTTTAAAACATGTACGTTAAAGGAACAGTATGTAGGATTGTGGCAAAAACTGGTACTGCAACCACAAAACTTGTTGCTAAAACTGGTACTGCAATTACACAGCAGGTGGCCAATACACAACATGACAACATAAACATCAGTTGAGGGCTGCAACTCCACTTTTTAAATGACAATATCCTGGCCGGACCACTGTTGTCCGTGATATAAGTATTTGAAATGAAAATGATTTCTTAATGTCTAGTGACATATCAGGACCATTTTATGATTAATTGATATACATTTCGTAGATTTTAAGAGGTCCATTCATTCATATCATATTATTTCACATGTCAACCTGAGCTGACTGCACGGCAGGTCAGAACAGCCGCCAGGCCAAGATCCAGCCTGCAAACACCTTGTACTGATGTTCGCTCTCTCGCTGAATCCAGGCTGACTCTTTTTTTTTGGGAAATTCAAAAATTATACAAGGAGTTAATATAGATAAGTATACAACTCACAACAATTGAAAACCAAATAAACATAAATTATAAAGTAATTTAAGAAATAAAGAAATAAATAAAAGAAAGAAAAAAATGCCAGTGGTAAGTTACAAGAATTTAAAGTAACAAAAAGTTTCATGGGTCTTTCTTGCCTTTTTGTTTTGATTTTGTCTAATGTAATACCATATAGTTTAATTTCTTTTATAAAATGTTCAAAGTTTGGCTTAGCTTTCGTCCATCTTTTCACAAGATTGTGATATTTTCCAAGTAAAATAAAAAGTTGGATAAGGAAACACATCTTACTTTTGGAATCAACAATGTCCTGTACAAAGAAAAAAAACTACATCATACAGATCAATTTGTATACATATTAATTCATGCTGACTCAGATCAGGGGAGGAGACGAAACTTGACGCAGCATGCCGCTTTTTCTAAAGAGTTTTTATTGGGGACTGAAGTGATCACAAATGAATGAATCAAATAATTTTTTAGGGGGGCTGGGCAGAATTTTATGGGGGCTGAAGCCCCCCTAAAGAGGACCTAGTGATGCCCCTGCTGCAGACTAACAACACAAACAGGTAAGAGAGTAAAATAATCATCATTTACTGTTAAAAACATTTTGAAAATTGAAGTTTTGTGTGTTCTTTATTTCTTTTATAACAGGTCAACTTTATACTGTAAGCTTCATTCCCTTTAAAACATGTAAGCTTTATGTAAGACATTTTAAGACATTTGACAAGTTAAATGTGCGGTTATCAGAAATTAATGCATACCCACGGAACATTTGTCAGCCAATCAGAATACAGCATTCAACAGACCCGTGGTATAAACTGTTTTAAATGATATATTTAATGGACTCTGCTTTAAGACTTAGGATAATGATTTGTTAAAGTGTTAAAAAGCATATACACTGAGTTTATTAAACTAATTATCAAAAGATTGTGGTACAACATGTGTTTAGGTTTTTTTATTGATATTCATGTGTGACCCTACTGAAAAATCCAACTAAGACCAGCATAAGCTGGTGAATTGGTTTTAGTGGTCTCTCAGCTTGGTTTTAGCTGGTTTTGCTTGTGAAGCAAGCAGTTTTAGCTGTGTTTTGGTCACTTTTTAAGCTGGTCTAGCTGGACTTAGGTAGTCAGGCTGTAAGACCAGCTGACCAACCAGCTTAACCTTACTTTGCCAGGCTTGGAGGACCAGCTTAAACCAGCTAGTGCCACCTTAAACCAGCTAAAACCAGCTACCAGCTTATGCTGGTCTTAGCTGGAATTTTCAGTAATGGGGGGTAATCTTGCTTATGCTGGGAGTGAAGGCAGTGCGTATGACCGCTTGATATGAGAGACACATCCTGTTTTTAAAGGTGATGTATGCATGTTTCTTTCAAAGCTGACATTAAAATATGTGAAAATGTCATTTACTTCAAGTAAAGTGTTACCACATATATTTTTTTAATCATTATCGATCATTAAAATCACGTGACAGTTGCTTAAGTAATTTTTATTGTTTATACTTAATTAAATTAAAATTACATTACATATAATGTTACGCAATTGTTGTGCACATACATTAATGGCACAATTTAATAAGTCATTAAACAGAATGTAAATAAACAAATATGCCATTTCAGACGTGAATATAATGCCAATATGCCATTATTCTGATTGAATTAATTGATATATTTTGGTTGTTTTTACATGAAGGCAGGGGGCGCAGAAACGGTGAAAAGCTTTATAATATGTCTTTAAATGTCTGCGTATGCACAAATTACTGTGAACTGTGCACACTGTGCCCCCTAAAAAAAAGATGCGTGACAATCACAAAATCCTTTCGGAATTGGAACAATTATTCCCAAAAAATTCCAACAATGCAACGCAAAAACCTGTGAGCATCGATGGTCCCTATGCTCCATTACTGGAAATCACGTGATCTCTTCTAAAATCACGCGAGCCAACTTAATAAACTTCATGAAATGTGACAGAACTTTTATAAAGAAAAACATTTGTTTTAATTTGAATATAAACACACGTAGCTAGATAGTAAGCTACTAAATCTTACAAATTATAATATTTATTTAAAATGTAATAATATTCCTTCAATTTTATGCACACATATGAAAGAGAATAATGAAAGCAGTGCCTGAACCTGCATACATGATATACTTATTCACAACCTCTGGAGCTAAGGAGCGGATTGAGACACAGGCTGAGAGTAGGAAAAACTCAAACCACCCAGGATTACAATTTAAGCCTGATGGGAAACACTTGGAATTGTGGAAGAGCCCTTCATGTAGGCACTCTTTCGTTTGAAATTGATTAACATTTCAATAGCGTTGGCTTCCCACAATGCACTTCAAGGAGGCAAAAAAATGCATTTGGAAATTATCCATTATGTGAATGACCTTATGCAGTAATATGACCCTCGAGCTTTATTCTACAAACAAATAAAAAAATAAATTGAATCTTTCCAGTGAGGTGAGGTCAGGACCTTTATTGTTCAATCAATGGGGTGAACAGAGTCCTGTTTTAAAGACGTTGTCTATTTTGCTATTCTCATTGCAGTATAGTGACACAGAATTTACACACTGCAGCTTTAAGAGATTGCTGTATTCTCCAGAATATGAGATATATAAAACTTTAGTCTTTGGAATAATTCAAATTAATCTACTGTATAATTTTGATAGATTCATGTCCAGTGGCGGCTCTTGACTGCTCATCCGAGGGGCACGTATTTAAAATATGTGTTGGGAGTGTCATGTATGTGGTTCCTTTTTTCAAAATATGTGTTTTGCGCGTCGAGAGATCCTATGTGCATCAAGTGTTTTGTCAAAATAAATCCCTACTGCACATGCGTCAAAACCGTTTATGATAAAAGAGACGCTCAAGTTCACGACATACACGCAAGACACTCCCTTAACAGTAAACTCTGATTACACATGAGATTATTTGAGTATCTGGCAAACGTGAGCGTCTCTTTTATCATAAACCCTTTAGATGCGTCTGCAGCAGGCACTTATTTTGACAAAACACGTGATGCACCAACACAGTCTCACGGGAAGTCGTGTTATAGTAACGAAAATTTTTGATTAATTTATTCGTGTTTGATGACACGAATTTCCGCTGTTTTTCGTGTCTCTGGAGACGAATGTCTTTTTCGTCCCTCCCAGCACGAACCTCCATCAATGGCCGTTCGTGTCCGCGGCACGACTTTCTTTATCGTGTCATTTTATATTTTGTTTTCTCATCGTTGTTTCCTATTTTTAAATCATTGTCGCTTGGGGTTAGAGTTAGATTCGAGGTTTGCGTTAGGATGTAATTTTATGCATTGGTTTCTGCATGTTTTTCGTCCGCTTTTAAAACTATTCTCGCCTGGAGTTGGGGTTAAAGTTGGGTTTTGGGTTAGAAAGTCGTAGAAAGTGATTCTAACCCAAGTGACAATGGT